>NW_011500024.1:55553-55752 GCF_000495115.2 Populus euphratica | reverse complement strand
ATGACTTAGATATAACACTAAAATCTTTGATAAACCTTCTATAAAAACCAGCATGTCCTGAGAATGATCTAACATCTTTAACAAATTCTGGTATTGACAAGTTGGCAATTAATTCAATTTTAGAATTGTCAACCTCAATTCCTTTCGATGAAACAATTTGACCAAGTACAATGCTGTTTGTTACCATGTAATGACATTT
>NW_011500024.1:53503-53709 GCF_000495115.2 Populus euphratica | reverse complement strand
ACCTCCTTTATGTGTGGTTTTCAATTGAATAATAAGAGTTTATACTATACTTGTTTCAAATGCTTTTAGTGGATCCTCTAGCCTTGGCATTTGTTTTTATCATTGTTTGATCCTCACATTAATCTTACATCTCAAAGTTCTCTTTAACTTCTTTTTCTTTTTCTTATTATTATTATTATTATTATTATTATTATTATTATTATAGT
>NW_011500024.1:38408-53480 GCF_000495115.2 Populus euphratica | reverse complement strand
TTGTTGTATTGTTGTTATTTATAATTTATATAATTAACATCCTTGTGGTTCAACCCCGGTCTTACCGAGTTATTTATTACTTCGAAACTCTTGCAGTTAGGAGAAGACATTAATTTTTTAGTCGTGTCAGGTATGAAAAACACATTGTATGCAAGGAGTTTGTCCCTGGTCAACAAGTATTACTCTTCAATTCACAACTCCGCTTGTTTCCTAGTAAGCTTAAATCACGGTGGCCAGGACCATTTACAATTGTAAAGGTATTTTCTTATGAAGCAGTAGAGGTTACTCATTATAAAAAGGGAACATTCATAGTGAATGGGCAGTGTCTGAAGCATCATAGGAATGGGGAGTCAATTAAAAAAAAAGATGATATCCCTCTCACTTCATCTTAGCAAAATAGAAAAGTCAAGCTAATGACTATAACTAAGCGTTGATTGGAAGGCAACCCATAATAATAATAAAAAAAAAACCTTATTAATTTCATTGAGTTATGTAGGGATGGATCATATAAGCAAATAACCAGGAGCAACAGCAAAATTGCATCCACATAGTAAAAAAAAAGTATTCGTAGGCCTTTTTATTCTTTGTTTTTCCATTGAGGACAATGTGATATTTAAGTTTAGGGGAGACATTGTATACTTTGAATATGAAAGACACTGCATACTAGGACTATGAAAACAAAAGGGTGAAAAATGATATGCATTTAAGACCAACTTTTACATTTTTAGATGTTTCATGATGTATCCATGATATTCCTTGGCTTAGAGCATATAATATCTTATAACATTGGATTAAGCATGATTATTTTCTTTGGAATTATTAAAGTATACTTTTTTAGCAAAGTCATGTGAATTATGTAGTTATGCATAAAGGATAAGTCCGTTGTTTCTTTCTTGTTATTACCCTTTGAGCAAAATATTAAAACAAGGAGTGATGATGAGTATTAAAGTGAATGAGTAAGTATATGATATGTATCTATTTCAATGTTTTGAGTTGTTTAGTAACTAGGAGTATTCATCATAAATGTTTACTTTTACGTCAAATGACAGCTTAAAATATGAGTATGCAAATACATTTTAAGTTTATGACTTGTTAAATAACCAGGTGCATTCATCATAAATGTTTGTATTTGCGTTAAAAGACAAGTGATAAATTTATATAAAAAAAAATTGCCCTTGTCAAATGACAAGTGAAAGTATGTTATTGCTCCCAAAGTCGACTACCTTGTTTGTATAAGTGAAAAAAGGTAATGGTAGAATGATTGTGCGCGATTCAAGGATATTAAACACATGAAACACATGGAAGAGGTGTAAGTTTGTACAACGGTCTATATAAAGAGTAGGAATGTTTAGTTTTCCATTATCTAATATTGTTTATGAGCTAAGTCAAAAAGTAAATGTTGCATGAAGGAGCCATTTAAATATGAAAGTTGAACTTATCATGAGCTTTTAGCCCTCTGCTTTCATGGTTTCCTTTTTGCTCGAGGACAAGCAAACATTCAAGTTTGGGGGTATTTGATAAGGGAATTTTTAGCATGTATATTTTTCATTATTCATGCTTGATTTTGAAATATTTTAGATGTGTTGCACAAGATAATTAGAATTTTGGATCCCTTTTTGAACTATTAATCTCGTGTGAAATTAATGTGTTTTCAAATAGTAGGTTACTTAGCAGGCAAAATCTGACAGTAAAACTGAACATATATTTAATGTGTGCTGCAAAGGAAGCTAAACAACTTAGTTCCAGATGTTCGTCACCATTTTTAAATATTTAAGATGAAGGTCTACAAAACATATGAAGGGCATATAACTCAGTTTTGCTGTTTCGAAACCCAAAAAGCGAGTCAAAAAACAGGGATTGAATCAGATTCGAACTTCTTACACTCCAAATATTGTCTCGATTTATAACCCTTATCTCAAGTCTTAGAAGTTCAACAATTGCAAGATCAGTGTCATTTGAAAGAAAATTTGATTTTCTACACTTTTTCCAGAAATAGAGATCTTTAAATTTGCAAGTTTCCTAATTTGGCTCTTACAATTTGCGTTTGCTATTATCCCTTGATCTTTTTGCGCAAAGCAACTGTCACTAGCTTGAGTATTAGATACTCTCCCAATAAGTTAATCAACCATGAAAAAGAAGATTAGAATGCTATAATGCCATGATCCTGTATCTTCTGAAGAAGAAGATATTTTGAATTTGTCAATCTATATGACATGATTAAAGTGAATTAATTTGCCAATAGAGTAGCAAATTATACTGTAGTTTTCTAAATCAACATCACTTTTTTATTATGTGTTATCCTCGTAAACCTGCACCATATAATACCTTATGCTTTGTGCATGCGCGCATACACACACTTAATATACAGACGCACGCACGCGCTTGACATATAGGATGTAAATTACATATGATCCTATGACAATGGAACCCTAATTCAATCTGTATGTAAGCATGACGCAGTGCTTTAGTATTCTGGTAAGTGAAGGACACAATCCATACAAGGAATCAAAGAAGAAAGATAATGATTAAAGAGGTTATCAATGAAAGCCGCCTAAAGAACCCTAATGAAAATGTGGTCTATATACTATGATTAAACCTCAAAGTTAGAAAGTTCACGAGTAGAATTGTTAAAGCTTCAAAACTGATAATTTTATTGATTTTAGGTCTTTTTAGAATTGTAATAGCAGTAATAGTTTAAAATATATTTTATTTAAAAATAAATCAAAATAATTTTTTTTATTTTTTAAAATTTTGTTTTCACATTAGCACATCAAAACAATATAAAAACTAAAAAATCATTTTAAATGAAAAAAATTCAAAATTGTTTAGAGCATAGGGCCCAAGCACTCCCTTTAGATAAGTTAATTATTGTAAAATAGCTGTAAAATCTCAAATCAATTGACAAGTAGAGAAATAAAAAAAAAAGAATAAATATAATCAATCATATAAACACATTTAAGAAATTTACGTAGTTTAACAACTTAAACATACTCTATGGGAAAAATGATTATAAAATTCACTATAAGAAAGTAGGGTCAGATGACAACAAAATTGCTCTCTCAATCTCAAAATAACTCAAAACTCACATTTACTCTTTTTTATATAACTGTCAAAGTGTAGAGAATGAAGATATTTTTAAATAAACTTTAACCCTAAAATATAACAAGTTTAGGCATATATAAACTAAGTACATGAGTATTTATTTTCTCATGTAAACTTATAATTTAAGATAAACCTAACAAATCTCTACCTCAATTTAAATTGAGCTAACTTACAAAACTTAAACTCCTCCCTAATTGCCCTCATCAAGCATCTTTCAAGTACTACACAAACCAATCAAGTCCAAGCAATGCTTAAACTTGCTGCAAATATAGGTTTCATTAGCATATTTGCAAGGTTTTTAGCTATAACAATCTTATTAAATCATATAACACCATCTGACATGATATCTATAATAAAATGATACCACACATTAATATATTTAATTCTTTCATGGTACATCTAGTTCTTGGTCAAATGCATAACACTCCGGTTATCATAATGTATAACAATCAACTCATGTGACAAATCAAGATTGTCAACAAAACCTCTTATCTATAAAGCTTCTTTAACTACCTTTGTCAATGTCATATACTTGATATTTGTTGTAGACAAGGCAATAACATGGATTGTAAATTTCTTTCTAACTAATGACGCACCTCAAGAGAGTAAAAACATAACTTATTAATGATCTTCTTATATCCAAATCATCAGTGTAATCTGAATCTATAAAGCTCTTAACACAACTTCTAGTACTACTATCTCTATCATATACTAAGTCAACATTTATATTACCTCAAAGCCATTCAATTGTCTACTAGTAAACTTTACTAAGATTTTTTATAAACTTGATAACCATACTAATAACATATGAAATGTCTAGATAAATGCAAACCATAACATATATAATGTTTCCAATTGCACTATTATATGAAACACCTTACATGTGCTCTTTTTCCTCCTTAATTTCTAGTAATAAACTTAAAGATAACCTAAAATAGGCTACAAGTGGAGTACCCACTAGCTTGTAGTCTTGCATACCAAAACGCTTAAGTATCTTTTTAAGATACTTCATCTGTGATAAATATAACTTGCCAATGTTTTAATCTTTATGTATCTTCATATCTAAAATCTTCTTAATTGCACCCAAATCTTTCATCTCAAACTCACCACTCAACTAATCATTTAAACTATTGATCTTAGATATGTTCTTAGAGATAATCAGCATGTCATAAATTTACAATAATAGGTACACAATTAAAATATCACATGAGAGCTTTTTGAAATACATACAACTATCATAGTCATTTCTAAAATAACAATGTTCAAGTATAAAAATATCAAACCTTTTATACCACTGTTTTAGTGATTGCTTCAAACTATATAATGATTTCTTTAATAAACACAAATTGTCTTTTTTGTCTTGAGAAATGAAATCCTTTAGATGAGATATATAGATCCTATTCTCTAACTCATTATGTGAAAAAGTTATTTTGACATCTAGTTGCTCAAGCTCTAAGTCAAACAATGCTACCATAACAAACAATACTCAAGTGGAACCATGCTTCACAACTGAAGAGGATACTTTATTAAAGTCCATACTATAAAGCTCTTGGCAACTAGACTTGCTTTAAACCATGCATTATGAACCTTTGGAATTCCATCTTTCTTCTTGTAAATCCATTCACACCCAACAAACTTTTAGGCCTATGGTGGTTTAACAAGCTTCCATACCTGATTATTATAAAAAGACTTAATCTCTTCATTTATAGAAAACATCCATTTGAAATATTATTTGTAAGGAATTGCCTCTTTATAAAAATAAAGCTCATGATTATCAAGATTATCTGTAACATTCAAGGCCAAATCAACTCGATGAGCATAACCATACTTAACTAATGTTTTTATCCGTCTTATTTATCTTTATATAACAATATTATAAGGTTTTTCTTGAAATGCATTTTTAACAATAATATCTTGCACCACTTCCTCAACAAGCTCAACTAAAGTATCTTCTTGCATTGTTTTTTAAGCTCTAACCTCAAGCTCCACTTGTTTGCTAGTAATATAATCCATCTCAACATCAATATGAGTCAATTTTTCAACTCTGTAGTTTAAAAAAGTTTTGACATGTTCGCTAGTAATATAATCCATCTCAACATCAATGAGTCAATTTTTCAACTCTGTAGTGGATTAAAACTATCATTTTTATATAACAAAATATTAATGAAATGATTATAAAATAGGGGTAACAAACATAATAAAATCAAAGTCTGATGATCATCTTTAACCTTAACATTAATATTTTATAAATTGAAATTATTCTTTTTAATATTAAAAATGATGTATAAAAAATTAAATTTCATTCTAATTTCTTTTTACTATTTCAAATAAAAAAATTAAAATTAAAAGATCGACCTCTCTAATTTGACTTCATGCCTCTCATTTCTAATAACCAAACATCATATTAAAGAGTTTTGGAGTAAATTATTGATAAAAAAAATCCCATGTCATGAACAAAAAGCTTGTATAATCTTCAAAGATCAATAATTTGAGATAGATTAATGAATTTTTCAAAAACTACATATACAATAAACATAATAATACTCTTCATAACCAAAAAATAAAATATATTTTTTTAGAAGTTATACAGTGTTGGGTTAGTTATCTACACCAATTGTAATGTGATCCAAAATTAATCATTTAATTGTTTGTAAGTTTTTAATTTGATTATATACAACAATATTTTGACTTATATATTATTCTAATAAATATAATTGTTTGTAAATTTTTAATTTAATCCCCTTGAATTATTTAATAAAAGAAGCTATGTTTGTCCCTTTTGCAAGACGGAACATGTCTCTCTTGATTTGGTTTGTCAAGATGATCTCTCTTGATTTGGTTTCTTCAAGATTTTGTTCTTCAATCCTACCTCAATTATCATATTTTGATTTTATTTTATGTTTTTTTCTATCTTATCCTACTTCACATGCTTTTCTCTACAGACAAGTCAGCTATCAATCTCCCACTTGAACAATTATCAACCACATGTGTATATCAGGTGTCAACAAAATGCAAAAGTTGTCAGAATGGTCGGCGCCCACTTGGCCTAAGGCCTAACTCCGTCCCCTCTTTCTAGGAAGAACAGGGGAGATGATATCTCTTAATAATCATGACTCTTTTATCTACTTATTCCTAAGAAATAAGTCAAAAATAAAAATAAAAAAATAATTAAATAAAAAAAATAAAAAAAACAACCAATTAAACCTATTAAAATTTAAAAAAATTTATTTGATTTAATTTATTTTAATTTAAATTTTGTAAATTTTAAACTAAAAAACTGAACTATACTAAATTCAAATAAAAAAAATCTAATCAAATCGAGTTAAAACTTAACTAAATCTGAAAAAATTAAATTCAAATAAAAAAAATCTAATCAAATCGAGCTAAAACTTAACTAAACCTGAAAAAATTAAATCAACTTGAAAAATTAATTCAGCTTGAAAAATTAAGTTATATTAATTTGAATTTATTTTTATTTTAAAATTTAAACCGAACAAAACTGGTTGATTTAAATAAATTACAGTTTAAATTTTAAAAAAAATTAATTTAATTATATTTTTAATTAAAATTGAACCAAATCAAACTAACAATAATAACACCGGCTGCCTCTTCCTTTCCTCCTCCTACAAAGTTTGATGCCCTCAAAGGCAACAAATAATCAATAAAAGAAATATTTTGTAATTAATAGAAGAGTAACGACCAAAAGCTTTTTAAGTTGGGGCAGTCGGTCTAGCCATCAACGGAAGACTCCACCAGCCACTTTACTACATGAATTATATTTCAAGTTG
This sequence comes from Populus euphratica, assembly GCF_000495115.2. NCBI lineage: Eukaryota > Viridiplantae > Streptophyta > Magnoliopsida > Malpighiales > Salicaceae > Populus > Populus euphratica. The sequence continues at coordinate 46,590 of NW_011500024.1, read as the reverse complement.
GACCACACAGCATATATGATTGGACTCCTCTAAACGGTAAGCTTAACCTGCATCACAAATATGAATCCACGCCCTTTCTGTATTTGCAAGTGATTATTTCTATATACATAAAGATTTCAATATTGACCAAGAGCAGAGCAGAATTATGCGAGGAGATGAAAAGAAGAATATTCCCATGACAGACATCAAAGTTGGTGTGGGTGCACCATCAGCCCACTATCTGATGTCAAGAGTTGAAAGATGATTATAACAGAAAGGTAAAGCTGCCATTCAACAACATAAGTGATAACTCATGACAATGTGCACATGAACGGAATCTATAGACGTCGTATGCATGAATTAAGATCTCTTGTAATCGATTCCATTACCGTCACCTAACTAAATCTTGATGCAGGCTTCTTCAAGTGTTTGCTGCTGTGGAGGATATTATTAGACTGCTGAAATTTGAAAAATCATATAAACACACGTATATATATCGATGTCAGAGATTGCAGATCATACTGCAGTGGAATCGGGATTGCACTTGACAACCATAACCAAATCGCCATGTAAGTGAGTGGCACTTGTGAGAGGTAGTGGGGCTATGTGTAATCTACTAATGGTCTTGAAGTTGAATTGTACAATGTTCTTTATATAAGGAATACCTTTCAAACTAATGAAGTACAGATCAGAAATAGTAGCCATGACAAAGGCCATTCTTCTTGCTCTTCTCAAAGTACTGATGATCATAATATTTGCTGGTTGGATTGCTCTGTGGCTTCTAAAGCCTACTGATCTGTGGACAAGCAAATGGAAAGGAGCTGAAGATAGTGCTAGGCACGCAGTTTTTGGCTATTACGGTCTGTACTTGGATTTGCCATCTGAATTGGTTTTTGCTTAGTGCTAAATCATCTTTTTTATATATATTAATCTACACACTTATTCTCTGGCATGGCAACATCAGCTATCAATTTATAGAATCAAGCAAGAGATGTCATCTGCGTGCTCATTCTTATTGAAAAACATAAAACATTCATGATGGCAATTGCAGATGTTGGTATCAATGCTTATATTAGTATAATACTGAATGCACTGCAGGTCTCAACTTTGGTGTATTCACATTTCCTCCTATTGCCTTGACCATAATTGGATTAGTTTACTTGGATTTGGTTACGAAGGAGCCTCCTCGTAGCAGGTAATATGGTTGTGAAATTAGATCATGATCTCTAGAAATCAATGGCTTACTGTTTCTTATGATTAACATGGATGACAGACCAGCAAGGAGTGCAACTGTTGGTTTCTCAAATCCTGTGGTGGTAAACAGCTTTGTGGGAATTTTATCTAGCTTAGAGATTCTGGCAGTGTTTCTTTTTTTCCTCTTTCTAGCTTGGACTTATTATGCCCGCATCAGTAATGACTTCAAAAATTTGATGCCAATCAAGTCACTGAAGTTAGATTTGTGAGTTCTAATAATCCTAAAAAACATTTGGTGGATACTAAAAATCAAGAGTAACACCATTGCTGATGTTTACCTGTATTTCAGATGGCAAATCAAGTATCTAAGAGTGGCCACCCGATTCGGATTGCTTGCAGAAGTCTGCCTGGCTTTGCTTCTTCTTCCTGTTTTGAGGGGCTTGGCCATATTCCAGTTAATTGGAATCCAGTTTGAAGCTTCAGTACGATACCATATATTGCTTGGGACGTCAATGATATTTTTTTCCACAATTCATGGTGCAGGCACTTTGTTCATCTGGGGAGTCAGTCGCCATATTCAAGATGAGGTATTCTATTTCCTTTCTGCTTTCCCTCTTGAAACAAAACTTGTAGTCTGTTTCATTGGTTCAATTTGCATTTTTGTGATTGAATTTGGTATCTTCCGTTGTTAACATCCAACCTATCCTTTTCTTCTCTGTTTTAATCTTTTGCTATGAGTTTTCAATAACAGATATGGAGATGGCAGAAAAAAGGACGGATATACCTGGCAGGAGAGATTGCTCTTGTCACAGGACTGGTAATCTGGATCACGTCACTTCCTCAAATAAGGAGGAGGAGATTTGAAATATTCTACTACACACACCATCTATACATAGTCTTCCTAATATTCTTCTTGTTCCATGCTGGAGATCGGCACTTCTACATGGTTTTTTCTGGGGTATTTCTCTTTGGTCTTGACAAGCTACTTCGAATCTTACAATCAAGACCACAAAGCTGCATTCTCTCAGCACGAATATACCTAATCCCCAGCAAAGCCATAGAACTTACGCTGCCAAAGGATCCAGGTAATCTTTTCAGCCTTCCCGGTTACAATCATGCAAATTAGTGTTATGGCAGTAAAACTTCTCTCATCAAACATCTTTCATACTAATTGCAGGATTGAAGTATACCCCAACAAGTGTTATATACATGAAGATACCAAGTATTTCCAAGTTTCAGTGGCATCCCTTCAGTATCACTTCTAGCTCAATTAATGATGATCACACGATGTCTGTTGTAGTAAAATGCAATGAAGGCTGGACAAGTTCTCTCTATGACATGATACCAGCAGAGCTTGATTCAGATACCAGTGCTATGAACTGTATACCTGTGTCAATTGAAGGCCCTTATGGACCTGCTTCACTGGACTTCCTAAGGTTTGCAAAAAAGAACCTAGTATTGCAGACAGAAGAAGAATTTACTTGAACTGATAATGAACTAAGGATGATTTTCGAGATTGTCATTTGTTAAGAATATTTTGCAGGCATGACAGCCTACTTATGATTGCTGGTGGAGCTGGGATAACCCCATTTCTCAGCATCATAAAGGAAATTGCTTCCATAAGCAGCAGCAGGTATAGATTCGCCACACAAGTTCAGCTCATCTATGTCGTGAAGAAGTCACAAGATGTTTGCCTGTTAAACTCAGTTTCTTCTCAACTTCTGAATCAGGCATCCACACAGTTGTCTCTAAATCTAAAAGTTTATGTAACACAGGAAGAGAGTTCCAATGCAACAGTGATAGGATTAGTGAATAACTTCTCTCTAGCGAGAACAGTTAACTTTAGCACCGAATGTTCAAATTATGCAGTGCACGGACTAGATAGTTCAATTTTGATGGCTGCCATGGTCGCATTATCCTCCATTAAGTTCTTAGTTTCTCTTATTTTCTTTAATCGCATTTTTGTTCCCACTGAAATGAAGAGTCCTGCCTCACAAAAGATGGTTGTTCCGTCAGAAAACAAGGCCTCAAAAGAGAAGACTCCCTCTTCAGTTGTTGATCTACTTCTCCTAGCTTCTTTCATCGTAGCTCTAGCTTGCAACACTTTTTTAGCAATTATCTTGAGATGGAAAAGGCTCAAGAAAGATATTCCAGCAGTGTCTCCAAAACAAGATAATGAAGCCACAGAACTAGCAGGTTCAGTGGAGGCAAGAAGTACTGTTGAGGAACATGAAATTCATTTTGGAGGAAGGCCTGACTTTCAAGGTATTACTGTTCTATCTTTTTCCTACAATTCTGCAACATTCTATTATTTGAAATTTCTGCTTCCAATTACTGTTTGTGTAATTGCATGTTTTAAACAGATATATTGTCCAAGTTTCCAAATGAAACTGGTGGATCTGATATTGGAGTACTGGTGTGTGGACCGGAAAGCATGAAGAAGTCGGTCGCATCATTATGCCAGTTGAAGTCTCAGGGACTCAACATTGGTGCCAAGGGAAAGAAACCGTACTTCATTTTCCACTCCCTTAACTTCACTCTTTAGCCTCACCGTCCATACACAAACACTTGACGACATGTAAACAATAGCATCTGGTTCTAAATAAAGGATGCCTTCATTCCACTTTGTACATATTTCATCGTGGCATCATTTGAGAAAGGGCTTGAGCAGTTAAGCTGAAAGCTTGAGCATTTAGATAAGTTGAATGGATGGGACTTTATCATAGTGCTTTGCCTGCCAATCTACAATTCAATCATGGCCCCAATTTCAGAAGAATACTCTTATCTCAACCTCTTGTGTGCCAGGCTGAGGAAGATTTGGTAGTGAATGAGAGAACACCCTCGTCCACTATGTCTTGGGACAGGCTGTACGAGTATAATGTTCATGTGGCTCTATGATGTACCTTCGCATGGCATTAGTTATATCTCAAACTAGGCATTAGTGCTAGTCTAATGCCTAGTCATTCATGTGTTATGGCTAAAAATTATGTTAATGTTATGAAGCTTTTTCGCCAAAATGCAATTAAATCCTAATCCATGGGGAAATTTCGTCAAAAAATTAATTTAATTTAAAAGTAAGGTTATAAAATATTATTATTATTATTTAATACATTCCCTTTAATAAAAAAAAATTAAATTTAAAACTTACAAAGTTTTATATTGTTTGATTTTTATTAAATAAATAAAAATAATAAAACTTAAATTTTAACCGTTTTATTGTTAAAACTTTAATATCATATTAAAATACTAATTCCACTAAAAAATAATAATTCAGCTTAATTTTGAGTAATAATTCAGCTTAATTGAGTTTTAACCTATTAATTGAGTTCTGATATATAATTAAACTATTAATTGAGTTTTAACTTATTAATTGAGTTCCGATATATAATTAATATTATTATTTAGGTAGCCGCCAGTAAGACATTTCAAGGACAATCAGCCACTGCAATTCTGGCATCTCCACAATACCATGAGCAACCCAATATCCAGATTTCAAAAACAATTAGCTTGAAGTTATGGAACTTAGATCATTTCCTCAACGCCACCTCCCCTGCTCCGGTCATTAATCCCCAGCAAAGAAACAAACAAAAAGGACAATCATTCAGTTTGGATCCTCTCTTTCCTTTTACCATGGACATGCCCTAAAAATCAAGTTTCACTATCTTGGGATATTCTTGAGAACAACTGAGGTATCTTGATCAATTTAGCTCCGCTTATCAATTTAAACCAGCTGAACTTCAACAAGAACTCATAGCAGTGGGATACGGGTTCAAATCAAAAGCAGAGACACGGATACTTGCTTCCTTATCCTTGATTCTCTAGTGGAAAATTATCAAACACAACTTAATACACAAATGGAAGCAAGATAAAGAGCCATATATTATCACCAGAAGTCATAATTGGATTGGCTTTAAAACAGGAACCTTCCTTTTCAATTGTCATTATATTTCTCTGTAGCCACTGCAAACGGCAAGGATAAGACAGTAACCGTTGCCAATGGGAATCTTGCAAGCAATAAATGATAAAAAAGGGTCCTCCATTAATCAGTCATGAGCTGGACTTGGTCCAGTCTGAATTATGCCTGGTTAACAAATGATCCACCGCACTACAAACGTTGCCTTACAAAGTTGCTTGCCTTTAATTCATTGACCATGTAGTGAAAAATTAAAAAGGCATATTTAATTTAAGATCCCTAAAAAGAAAATGGGACAGCCTACTTGCCTTGAAATATTATGTGCAGTCAACTTTTTTATAGAAAAGCTAAAACTTGATTGATCAAAGATATTATCTTCAGAGGAGACTTTTCTCATTCAATCAAAAAATGCTAAACATGTAGGATGAGGATTAATGGGCCAAAGATCAAGTCCCACAAACTAATGGGATCTTGCACATCAGTAAACACACCCCTCACTTTGAGAGGGAAGGAGAGTGTTTTCTTACATGGCCACATCTAGCATCAAACAATAGGACCGCACAAATGTTTCTCTTACAGCACGACAGGTGACTCCATATTCTAATTTGAAAGACAGTCCATGTCTGCCCTTGCCAATTCTATCATCCAAGGAATCTGAAGAGATAGAAGGGCTTTTACATTGCATAGAGAGTTCCCAAGTCATTTGTCCACTCTATATTTCTATATGTTTGTTTCTTCGGAATGGTTCAATTCTTATATTTTATTAGAAATGAGGATCAAAGACCATTAGTCAGAGAGAAGTTTCCGGGCTACTTGTCTGCATAAAGTGAAAAATAAGGAAACCTCCTCCAAATGTTTATTTACGTGAGTAGAACAAACTCATGCTTATTCTCAGACGAATGTTTTGCTAGTCTTTATTAAATTACAAATGCTATATGAAAAAAGAAAAAAGACTAGCAGAAAATCTCCAGGGATACTGCTTGAGTTTGAACTCTGGACATGGCAGCCATAATTTACCAGCAGTGGATTTTTTTCAATATTTAACGCCAAAACTCAATCAAATTAAGGTGCCAAAATTTCAATACCTACCACCACAAATTCAACCAAGAAAAAAATTCATAGAAGAACTATATTCACACCTGCGGTTCACCTAGCGTTAGAGCCACCTCTCCACTGCCATGATTACTACCATCACCGACTCTGCCACCACTAGCCAAAACATTCAACAACTCAGCAGGTGCTGCAGCCACATCTTCCCCAACCAAAACTGCCACCACCTCCCGCATACTAGGCCTCCTTTGGGAATCAGGATGGCAACAAACCAATCCAAGCTTCAACACCAACTCCATTTCCTCTGCCACAAACTCCCCCTTCATTCTTTCATCCACTGCCTCGACCACCTTCCCTTCAGCATACAGATCTCTCACCACGTCAATCAGCACAGAATCCTCATCCTCGTTTGATCCCATTTCAATCGGCTTTCTACCACAAACCACCTCCAATATCACAACTCCAAAACTATAGACATCACTTGCGGATGTTGCTATAGCCATTGTTGCCATCTCAGGAGCCAAGTATCCCAATGTACCAACTACTCTAGTTGTATTAGGTACTTCATTGTGACTATAAAGTTTTGCAAGGCCAAAATCTCCAAGCCTGCCTCGCATATCTGAATCTAACAATATATTGCTTGATTTAATATCCCTGTGCACAACTACCTTTTCCCAGCCATGATGGAGATAGTTTAATCCTTCAGCTACATCAGCAAGGACTTGGCGGCGTTGTTGCCAGTTCAATAGCTTCTTAGGCTTGCGGAATATGTAACGATCGAGGCTGCCATTGGGCATGTAATCATAAACAAGCATAAGCTCATTGGATTTTCTACACCAGCCTCGCATTTGGACTAAGTTCTTATGTTGCAGCCTGCCCATACTCGATATCTCAGCCATGAACTCTCTTAGACCTTGTTTAGAGTCATGATTCACGCATTTGACAGCAATATCAGAATTGTTTGAGAGAGTTCCTCTGTACACTTTCCCAAATCCACCCGAGCCCAAAAGCTGATCTATGGAGAATCCACTAGTGGCTTGACTTAATTCTCCATAGGAAAATCTATGAGGCCAATATTCAAGCTCCCAATCTTCAATCTCATCCTCTTCTGAATCTCTCAACTTCTGCTTATACCAAAACCAAGAAACCACAAACACGCAAATCACAAACAAAACAACACAACTAATCGTTATCCCAGCAATAGAACCAGCTGACAACGAATTCGACGAAGATGGTAGGCTAAAAACAGGCAAATTCATAACATTTATATCTCTAGCAGCACCTGTATCACTAAAACTCCAAGCTAAAATCCTTTGTGCTTCAACCCAGGTAGTTTTTGAAGCGGAAAACCCCACATACATCTCCTCAGAAGTATAATTCGCAATCACAGGATCTTTAAAACTAAGTATCGGCACAGATGGGCGAGAAACACCAACAGGAGCTACAGTAACATTAATCTGAAAATTAGGCCCATCGAAATCAATCCACGCTCGGACATTCTGACCGTTTCCCATACTGACAGGCACAAAGCCAGCAGTAGAATTGTATCCACCGGGCTTAGTTAAAGCAGACACAGGGTTGTTCAAATCAATACCAATATGATTCCTATCAGGATCATTAAATTCTGGGTTCTGCCCAGTATCAAATTCAACAGCTAAAAGTGGCGCCGCTGAGGGTACAGTTGTATTGGTAAAAAGACCAAAGTATTGGCCAGTAAGAGCACCAGGTGGGTTAGTCCAGTTAGAGAGAACAAAAGCAAGACCAAAGCCAGGACTTTAAGCAATGTTAGGCAATATGGAGAAGACAAAAGAAGTTGAAAAGGAAGAGAGAGTCGTTGTTGAGTTCTGGGTTTGTTTCATCTTGATTTTTGTCGGATAAAAAGCACGTCCAAGTGGGTTCTGGTTGGTATCGTTGAGGAGTCTGATCACCGAGGTGTCGACCCTGGCATCTGAGATTAGAGTGACTCCAGGGTTTGTGGCATTGAAGGAGTTAAAGAGGAAGTCAAGGACAAAACTGGGATAAAAGAAAAAGAAGAGGAGGAGAGGT
>NW_011500024.1:23500-35473 GCF_000495115.2 Populus euphratica | reverse complement strand
GTTTTTTTAGATTTCATGCTTATAAAACCAAAACCGAACTAAATCGGCTAGTTTTTTCAAAATTTTAATTAATTTAATCGACGGTTCAGTTTTTTTAATTATTTTTTTCATGTTTTCTCAATTTAATTAATTTTTTGGTTTTTTTCTCACCCCCATAAAATCTTAAAAGCTAAATAATCCAAAATTACCCTGAATTCTGGATCAAACTAAACTTATTTCTTAAGCTTTAATTTCTTATTTGACTAAAAAAAATAGATCTTGCTGTTCAGATTTTCATCCCTACTTAATTTTTTTTCTTCAAATCATGTATTTTCATGACACGTGATCTATTGTTGAGAAAATTAACGAGAAAGCCTAGCTTTTTCAGCAAGAATAATTCAATGTATAATTAATTGAATCGATTCTTCTAAGTTCCAAATGCTTAATCAAAAAGTGATCATTTTGCACAATTGACAGCTGATCTTTTATTTATTTAATTATGGTTACTTTCTATGCGATTTAATTTTGTAACTTTGACACCCCATCTTTTGGTCCTTCACTTTTTGTCCAAGTGGTATAAATTAGACACTTGGACGTGCATGCATCGTTTACTAGACATGGATCCTGTGAAAAAGGAATTTAAGTTTCTTATCTCGATGCTGTCTGTTCTTTCTTTTTCTTTCAAGGAAAAAGAAAGTTCACCATGCTGTCTCCTTCATCAATTTGCATGTGAAAGCAACTCTTTGACCTTTTTTTTTTTATTTATGTCGGGTGTTTGGGTTAGCTTGCGCGCACCACGATTAATCCTTATGGTCAACTGAATACCCTACAAACCCAGTAGACATGTAAGGCATCGTGGGGGTGACAATCGTGCACACCAGGACTCGAACCCATGTACAGTGAAAGGAGACAAGCCCCTTCCACCGCTAGACTAAGCCCCTCAGTGCAAACTCTTTGACCACTTTGCATTGATGGCAAGAGGATACAAGCCCGCGTTGAAAGCGTGTGCGGTCAACTTTTTTAGGGTATTATTAAAGTTCATTTATCTTTACATTTTTTAAAAAAATTGTTCATAATTTTTTATATCAAAAATAAATCTTAAAAAATAAAAAAAATATTTTTTTAATATATTTTTAAATAAAAATAATTTAAAAAAAATTATTATCACATTTTCAAACAAATTATATGTCATCAAACTTATTGATTTTTTGGATTAATATTTACTGTTTTCAGATATTTGTAAGTGTGATCGTGATTATGGTTGTAATTCAAAATGTTTTTTACTTAAAAATATATTTAAATAATATTTTTATTTTTTAAAATAAATGTTTTTTACATTAATATATCAAAATTATCTAAAATTATAAAAAAAATTAATTTTTAAAAAACATAATTTCAACTGCATACCTAAACATTGTTCCACGTTAGAGCTTTTACATTACAAGTTCAAAGAATTGCTCAAAAGCATTGGCTTGAATATTTGAAAATTACATTGAGAATTTTGAAAAAAGAGGGGACGAGCTAGTATTTAGTGGATGCAAATTGTCATTTTGACAAACATGCTTAGCTTCTTACTTGTACGGCTCAATTAATGGCCAAAATAATGATCGGCCGGAGATTCCTCTTATTTCATGGTCGGATTGCAAATTGCCAAATTCAATCATTTTTCCTACCAACGGTATGTAATTCAAGCAAATTGCTATTATATGGGCCTCATGGCACGTCGAGGCTTCCTACCTTATGGTCTAAGGCTGAAAAGCAGACTTAGGGCACTGAGCGAATTCTCATTATTTGAATTCAGTGACCATTACAATTTTCTTGATTCTCCTAATTACGGCTAAAGCCCAAAATTGGCACACCATGACCTCTTAAAAAAAGCAATTAAAAGGGTTTTTGGCATACAATTCTTCAAGGATGTGTATAGAGGGATTGAGCGATCCATTAGTAGAAGTTCTAGTTTCCAAATCACCCCTGATCTTGGTGTATATTTTTCAAGTCCCTCTTATTCATAAGAAAGTTTCTAAGAGCTTAGGTAGCATTTTAGAATGTAACCTAAATATTATTTCGGTTCCAATAAACATACTATCAGAATAAAATAAATAAATTTTGTGATTTAGTGTATTTTTTTATTTATAAATTTATTAGTAATTATATTATCTATACAATGACTGACAAAACAAGAATTACAAAGAAAATTTTTTCTAATGAGTAGTAATGGTCTATAAACTTGGGGTAAAAATGATGTTGATTAATCGATTTTTTATTTATTTATGTGGATGTCCGGCCAATTTGCGTGCATCACGACTAATCCCACAGTTCACTGAACACCCTGTAAATTCAGTAGGTATGTAAGACATCGCGGGGATGACAAACGTGCATATAAAGACTCGAACCCAGATACAGTGAAAAAAGACAAGTCCCTTTCACCACTAGACCAAAACCCTTATGCTGATTAATCGATTCTTAACTCGATCGGTTGTAACCTTTCAAAGAACCGGACTATCCATGAGATGTAACGGAACAATTACTGTCTAAAAGTCAACATTCAAGAGGTGGCGGTAGCTATCTGCGCGTTGTTGTATCAAATAAGGAAACTTCTTAATAGAAAGTTGAAGTTTAACTTCTTAAGAGTTGACTTTCGGTGTGGTGAGTGATGGAGGGGTTATTCCTTGTGGGCATTTGAAGAAGATTCTATTCAACCATTTCCCACTGAAGCTGTCAATGCCATGGAAGAGGTACGGAACCCGAACCAATTCCTTGATTTCTTTTCTTCTCTTTATTGGGCCCAAAGAACTTATTCTTGTAAATTAGCCCCTCCTTGAGTTCATATTCTATGTTTCCACAAACCCATGTCAGTCCTTTTCTTCTATGTGTCTTTTCCTCTCTTTTTTGGCCTTTTGTTTTCTGGCTTTGCAGTGCCTATAATCTTCCATTTCAACGTTCTTTAGCGGACTATTCCTTAGCGTACAATTCCATTCCTCGCAAAATTTGCAATTTTTGTTGAGTTGAAACCAATCAAAATCTCGGCGGCTGTCTGGTCTCGTTCATGGCAGACTGACCAGTCAGCTTAAAGAAGCAAATTCCAAGCCCCACTAGGGTATGGACGAATGTCCTCCGCCGTAGAAAAATGTGAACACACACGAGATGATGGCATGCACACATCGTACCGTATGTTTATAAAATAAATATATTTAATAGTATTATAATTATAAATCAATTCTAAATAAATAATAAAAATTAAAGATATAATTGAGATAATATTTTATAATAAAAAATTATATTGGTTATCAAAAATTTAGAAAATAAATAAAATAATTTATAGCAATTTATAGTATTTTGTGAAAAAAGATACAATGTTTTTCTCACATGATTTAGTTTCTTATGTTAAAAAAATTACAAAGCTAAATTATTTATTAATTTAATATTAAAAAAATCAATAAAGATAATTTTAGAATAAAAAAATATATGAGAAAAAATGTTATAGTAATTAACAATATTTTTTAAAAAAATTATATAGAGAAACACTGTAGTAATCAATAATATTTTAAAAAAATTATAAAACTAAATTTTTAATTAACTTAATATTAAAAAAAATTAAATAGACAAATATAATTTTAAAAATTAAAAATAAAAAAATATGTGAGAAAACACCGTAGCAATCCATAGTATTTTAAATAAAAAAATATAAAGTAAATTTTTTAATCAGCTTGATATTAAAAAAAAAATTGATAAAAATAATTTTAAAAATAAAAAATGAAAAAGTGTAAAAAAAATAAAGTAAATAAAATGAAAAACAAAAACAAATAGAAAGTGAAAAAAGAAGAAGAAGAAAGAAATGAAAAAAGAAGAAGAAGAAAGAAATGCATTGTGGATTATCATTATAATTCATAATATACCGAGTATAAATTAACGTAAATAAATAATGAACGCCTCACATTTTTAGTTTATTATTTATCTGCTTTATAAAATATTATTAAGTGGGGTAATTTTCAACTTCTTCCTAATCACACTACCTCTTTATTTATTTATTTATTTATATTTTTTTTTTAAAAAAGCTTTACCTACCCATTTTTTTATTAAAGCATTTTTAGTTGTTTTTACCTACTCTACTAAAAGAACCAGGTATTTCACAGTTTGTATAAGCTGCCTTGTCTTTTTTTTTTACTTTTCTTTTTAAAATTTATCTTTATCTTTTGATTTTTTTTATTGAATCTTTTTTGTTATTCTATTGATTTTAAATTAATCTTTATATTTTATTTTATTTTATATTATATGAGGTTATCAAATTTTTAATAAATATTTCAATATTTAGTTGTTGCTTAATTTTATAAGTGTTTATTTTTGTTATTATATTATTAATAAAAAAATAGTTAAAAAACAAACAAAATTATTAAACATAATAGAGTCCATAACCTAGATTGTGTATTTTAAGGGTTAAGCTACAAAATTTGGGTCAATCTAATATATATCACAATCTCAATATTAAAAAAATATATCATCTTGAAAAAATTTAAAGTTAAACCATACTTTTTATTAATCATCTAATTTACTTTTGGATCCGAGAAATTGACTAGGTCATGTCAAGATAACTTAAACTCGGGTTAAACAAAAAGTTAAGTTGAAAGGTTTCAAAGTTAAACCTTTAGATCGAGCTTTTTTTCTTTTTCTTTTTTCAAGAAAACATTCCATCTAATTTTTTTCTTTTTGATTGAATATTTTTTACTGGATTTTTTTTAATTTTATCATTTAATATTTGATTAATTTTGAGTTGATTTTAATAATTTGTTTCGATTTATTTTCTATAGGGTTATTACATTCTCAAATAAATATCCAGTATTTTGACTGGTGTTCAATTTTACAAATATCTATTTTTGTTATTATATTATTAAGTTAAAAAATTATTAAACTTAATAGAATTCATAATTTTGACTGCAAGTTTAACAAGTGAAGTCGCAAAGCTCAGGTAAATTTAATATATCATCATTTTAATATTAAAAAATATATATAATCTTAAGTTTTTTTAAGCTAAAGTGCACTTTTTACTAATAATTTGGGTTGGTTTTTTATCCAAGAAGTAGATTGGACCATATTAAAATAATTTTTAAAATATAAACTAGATAATAAATTAAATTGAGAGATTTTAAAATTAATATGTTTGATTGAAATAATTATCTATTATCTAAATATGTATTTTTTTAAATTAATTTGACCTTAGTATAGCACGAGGCAATAAATTAATGCACACACCATACATGTAATAAAGACAGCACCACCATCGAAAGATTTTCTAGAAAATGTTATTAATTTTTTATATATAAATTAATCTCATTGTTTCAGTAAAAACTTATCTATATCATACAACTTAAAATTCTAAATGATTTAAAAGAAACTTAAAATCACCCTTTAGCTATATCATAACTTATAAGCACTTTATATTGACTATATATAAGTATAACATTGTTTAATATCAGGTCAATAAAATTAAATAATTAAAATTAAAAAATAATTAAATTATATCAAAATTTGTTAAACTAACTTTATTTTATTAATGAAATAAAAATAATTCTTTATCTTTAGACAAAAAAAAATCAATAATTAAATTTAAAAAAAAATAATAAAATCATATCAAAAATAGTCAAACTAACTTTATTTTATTAATGAAAATGATAAAATATTTTATTTATCTTTTGACCAAAACAATTTTTGATATTCATGATGATAAAAAATGAACCTTTGTTTACTGAATAAAGACAAACTTTTCCTATAGTTAATAACATGATACGAAGAATATTATTTTAACCTCCAAGTAGTTGTGTCAAGTCATAGCAATCGTTGGATCGATACTCATCTTATTTTTTTTCTAGATGATTCCTCATGTCATGCGGTCTCATGCTCAGAATTGAAATTAAAACTTTCAACAGTTGGATCCAATTCTTATCACTTATTATTCGAGCCTTTATCCGTTAAAATCTAAGTTTGGTCCTCTAAGTTTGCTGCCTTTTTTAGTTTAATCCTTTGAATTTTTATTTTTATTTTTATTGCACATTTTTCTCATAATTTCTTTCAATTTTCCCTGCCTTTTTACGGTCCATCTTGTTGGTTTTTTCAGCACAATTTTTTTTTCAAAAGGTTCAAAATTAGATTATAACAGCAATCATATGTCACCAAGTATAATTAAAAAAAAACTATAAAAAATAGATGATAATATAAAAAAAAAGTTACAAGAATTACTCAACGACAACTTGAAATTTGTTAGCAATTAGTATTTTGATAGTAATTATTATTTTTTAAATATTTGTTATTTAAAAATAAATTGAAATATTATTTATTTTATAAAATTTATTTTTAATATCAACATATTAAAATAATCTAAAATTAAAAAAATTAATTTTAAACTAAATATTTTTAAAATTTTTACCATACCATACAGTGTTTCGTCCGCATTTCCAAAAACTATTTTAAAATAACTAATGTACACTTGCAGATCTGTTCACGAGGCCCTGAAATAACAAGGAAACTCTATATTCCTTACCGACATGCGGATATTAGGTACCCGACAATCAACTTAAAATATCGCGTTGCCAAGATTATTTCAGCTTGATATATATATATATAGTCAAAAAAAAAAAAAAAAAACACTTTAAAGTTAGTTTCTGTAGGACAAAACGTGTTTGACACGTGTACGCTATTATACGTTATTGGAAAAGTATTATTGTTAGATATGAGAGAAATAAGAGACATAAGATATATTTTACGGTAAATAAAATAAATATTTTTATTCAAAATGTTTTCTTTTGTTTTTTTGATAAAAAAGTTGATAAATATATGTTATCTTTTATTCAAAATACTTATTAAAAAAATAAAAAAATAACTAAATATCTATTGTTTTGATTGATATTTATTTTATTTAAAATAATTCATAAAATTAATTTTCCTTTTTATTTATATTCTTTTAATAAGTTTGAAAAAATAAATATTATTAAATTATTTTTATCTTGTTTTTAATGGCATAATCTGTTAGAAAATAATATAAATTATATTCTGGGATCTCATTTAAAAGTTTAAATTTTTAGGTTAAGATGGTTCTTTGACATATATGTTATCTTATATTCAAAATGCTTATTAAAAAAATAAAAAAATAACTATATATCTATTGCTTTGATTGATATTTATTTTATTTAAAATAATTCATAAAATTAATTTTTTATTTCTATTATTTGATAACCAAGTGGTTACGAGTTCAAATCTCCGCACAAAGTAAAGTTGACTTGTGCAAGTTTGAAGTTTAAAAAGCTTTTACTTATAGGGGTGTGTTAGAAAATAATATAAATTATATTTTAAGATCTTACCTAAAAATTTAAGTTTTTAAGTTGAGATAATTTTTTGACATAATCATATATCTTTTGTTAATTTATTAAATTTTTAAGTTGAAATAATTTTTTTTGATATAATCATATATATTTTTTAATTTATTTTTAATGATACCACTTAAAAAAATATTTTTTCTTAAACAAATAATAATTAATGTTTTAGCCATGGCTCCAAAACGAAAATGAAAAGATGAGGCCTCACGGGGGGAGAACCAGAGGTTAGCTAGCTAGCAAGATGGGTGCGACGATTCCTGTTCATTGTCGCAATCAAAGTCCTAGAAAATTACAGTCTGAGATATCTCAACAAAAAACCAGAAAACCGCAGAAGCATCCAAAATGAAGGACTGATCAAATCTCATCCATTTTTTTTTTGTCTATAATTTTGATTTTTCTTTTCTGTTTTTGTCGAGTATAGTTATGGATTAGGATCTTACGTTTTTGTCGAGTTTAGTTAGGATCTTTTCATGAAAACCAAATCCATGCGTCCTGTTTTTGTCGAGTATAGTTATGGATTAGGATCTTAGGACATTAGCAGTATGGTCGATGTTCTTTTCATGAAAACCAAATCCATGCGTCACCCCACTAGCCACTGCTATCTTCTTCCTTCACCATGGGATAAGAATCTGGGCTGCCGTATGCTCTGTGGACGATGGGACAAGATAGAATCTAAGCTTCACCGCGTTAGAATCTTCACCGTTCCACCAGCAAGCGCCACACATCCCTCCACGCGTCCTTCACTGCAGCGTGTCCTCTTCACGTGTCAAACCCTTCATCAAGTATTCCACTGGAGATGCCCATGCTGCGAGGAGGAAGAAGAAGATCGGTACATCACCTACACGCGGGCTTTAAACTGAACGCTAAAGTTTTACTTTACCGTTGTCATGCATGTGGCCAGAAACTTATGAAAAAGAATATATTCTCAAAATTATTGTATGTTCTTAGGATAGAATTTTTTGTAAGAATATTTCAAGAAGGTGGCTATTGATTTGCTGGGATTTCCTTGCATGGCAATGTCTTTTCTAATAGCGTAGTTGATTGAAGAACTTAATTTCTCAGCCTTCAACACTTATGATTGAAGGCATTGTACTTAATTTGCAAGGTTAATTCTTGATTTAATTAGGAGGGTTCAAGCACTAATTAACTAGTAATATGATCTCCGAGGAATGTCTTACATTTTTCTTAATCAACATTACGTGAATGCCCGAAATTCTTAATTGTCTCTTACGTACAATGAAGTGTATGGTGACATCAAGTGTTGTAGGAAAGAATACAAAGTCTTTTACTGGGTCTTATCATTTGGATTGTTTGTAAGATTATTGTTGTGGTAAGAAAAAGACTCTAAATTGAGGTTTTTCTTGCATAAGAGGACGTGTCATTAATTAAGTAATTACAATATAATCTTGATAAATTAATAAAATACTTGATAAATTAATAACTTTAATTAACATGACATGTGAATTGCTAATTTAAGTTAATACCTACTAGTTATGGTTGTGTAAAAGTTAATGAAATTGATAAGTTTATGTAAGTTAATTTAGATAACAAATCTAACTCTTTAATTACAATTATTAAAAAAAAAACTAACTCTTTTATTTGAAATGGATTAATTTCGGAGGTTTGTTCTAAAACTCTCCTACTTCAGTCTCTTGATTTTTTTGTACAATCAATTTTCAGCAATAATTACCGCAAATAATAGTCATGGCATGGTGCCTAAAACAAGTAAATATTACAATTTAGCTTGGTACGGATATAAATTAGAAATGAGATTTAATATTTATGGATCCATTTGGTCCACTAATTAAATGGAAAAGTCGATTTTTTTACTCTTATTATAAAACTATATATTTAAAAGCTGACAATATATAATAAAAAAGAACAATAATTCTTAATTTATATGAATATCATATTTTTAAGAAAGTATAAAAAAATATTACTTTTTTTTTGTATTCACTTTTTAAAGAATAACCTTTCTAATTTAGAAAGAGATTTCGAAAAGAACCTTAAAATTCTATGAGCAGAACACCACTACACAATACTCATTCAAGTATGAATACATTTTGTGTTTATGTGTACACACATTCATTAGAGTTTGAATACATTATGTATATACTTAGATATTTTAGCTTGTGCTACATTGCATGCTGTTGAGATTTCTCCATCACAAAAAAAAAAATCCCAAGCGAAGTAATTTATTTTTAAACATTTTAAAAATTTAAATTTATTTTTAAACATTTTAAAAATTTGAGATTTAGGCTTGAGAAAGTTAGATTAAAAAATCTCTTTATAAAAGTGAAAAAAATTGAAATTTTGGTTATTGGATCAACTCTCAATAGTTATATTAACAAATATCTTTATAAAAGTGAAAAACAAAATGAAATTTTGGTTAGTGGATCAACTACATCCGATAAAACAAACAAATAAAAAAAACAACTATAGACAAATTAAAAAATTGGATGATTGCTAAAATTATAAGAAAATATATAGAAAAAAAGGAAAAAGACCCATGTTAAATTAGGTTACCTACCAAAATTTTAACCCGGGATATGAAATCGGGATAACTGTACAAAAATAAAATGAAAAAAAAATAAAGAATGATTCAGAATTAATCAAATGTTAAAGAATAAAACTAAAATAAAATAATTTTTTTAAATAACGAAGCTGACTCAAAATAATTCTTCAAACTCGTGACCCGGGTCATTATAACATTGCTATCCCATAGAAGACAAATTCAAAAAAAAAAATAACAATGAAAGAATCTCAATAAACTAAATTCCAAGTGATGAATTGAAAAAAAACATTAATCTACAAAAAAAACATATAAAAATATAAATAAAAAAGGTTTTTTTCAAAACCCGACTTAACTAAGTGGGTTTACTTGTAAATCTTGTAACTTGATGCCTAATCCGAGTTGATTCCAAAAAAATAAGAGGAGAAATGACCTGTTTTGATGAAGTCAGAATTTTAGAATGATCAAAGACATGATTATATAGGGAACATCAAGTCAAAGCTTGTTGAGTTTTTTTTTCATCAAACTAATATTATATTTACTTTTTACCTAAATAAAAAATCAAACAATTAGTTAGGAAAAAATCATGTCAAAACTCATTGATTTTTTTTTATCAAATAAAGTCATTTATACTTTCTGCTTAATAAAAAATTTAATTGATCCCAGAAACCCAGTTATTCAACCTCACCAATGACTGGCGATATGGCATGGATCAACTCTCATGCAGAGTTTTAAAAGCATAATAAAAAAATAAGCAATAAATATGATTTGAAAATTCAATGAAATTGCAAAAAAAATAATAATTAATCAAGAATAGAACTCAAAGTAAAAGGAATTGCAATAATAAGAATGATGATTAAATTCAACCAAAAAAATCAAAATCAAATGTTTAGGGATGAAATCAAAAAATAAAATCCAATAAAAAAAGATTAAAAGTAAAATAAATAGGAATCAAAAGAATAAAGATCAAATTTGATCAAATAAATAAAATTTGATACAATTAAAAAATTAAGGATCACTTTACAATTTTTCAAGGCCAACACCTATTTTTGAGGTGGTGGAGAGAGAAAAAAAAGAGATGAGAAAAATTATCACTGGAGCTTTGTCATCATTTGGTGGCTGATACGTGCTGGCCTAATATGTAGAGGGTGGTGCAATGCTTGGGTTGCCACCTAGGAAGGGTACCGATGGGCACTAGAAGGCATACCAACCTCCCATTTATAGGCACATAATTTGCAAGCACCAATCAATTTTTTATTTATAAAAAAATTTAGAAAACCCTTGACCCACGTCATGATTTCAAAATAGTTGATGTCGAAGAACCGAAAATATCATTTGACCTAAGGCAAAAAAAGTTGACTCGAAGAGTTATTCGATAATTACACTATACAGAAAATGTGAAACTCTAAAAACACCTCTTAGAAATTAGTTGTCCTATCTTTTTGTTTTTTAAAGGCACGAGCTTAATTACATTTTGTAATAAAGAGAGAAAATTTTATTTTACCCTTGAGTGTGTGTTCAATCATCTAGTTTTTGAGTGATAAAATCATCATCATTATACTATGGATTGTATTGTTCACATGCATAATAAAACACCAATGGAAATTTTTGTTTGTTTGTTTGTGGTACAAACTAAAAGAGATGGTATTTTTATTGCTTCAACCTTACAAAATACTATTTTTTCACTTAAGAATTTTTTTTTCATTTGGTTTTATATGTGGTTAACTGAGTCTCATAACTTGTATCATAGATTTATGTCTTAACTTGATATACACAAGTTTTTTTTATGTTTTTTAATTGATATTTTCTTATTTTATTATTTAACATTGAGTTTATTGAAAATTAGATTTTATAATTTAATTTATTTTACTTTATATAAGGTTGTTTCGGTCTTATGACTTGGGTCACATATTTGGTGAGTTAACTTAGTTGAGTTGAGCTTTTTTTTTTCTTTTTTTAATTAAAATTTTTTACATTTCATTGACACGACCAAAAGATTGATGTTTTCTCCCAAATATAGAAATGTCGAAGTAATAAATAATCTGGCAAGACCAGGGTCGAATCACAAGAAGGTTAATTATATAAATTATAGATAACAACAACAACAACAATAATAAT
>NW_011500024.1:10360-23209 GCF_000495115.2 Populus euphratica | reverse complement strand
AGCAAGAGCATGATCTTGATCTAGAAACCAAGATGCCTAAATGCATATTAAATGCCTTCTTTTATAGGTCAGAATTGGGAACTATTAATTTTATGACTAATTGATGAGTAGGTGACCAACTCTTAACTTGATGGCAATCCTTATCTTCTCTTGTCTATCCAAAACATCATTGATAGCGTCAGGACTGGAATCGCATGAAAACATGAAAGTTGTAAGAAATTATCTTAGATTTTTCGGAGAAAAAAATGGAGGTCATTTGAACTTCTAGAACTCTAGATATGGGCTAAAAACTAAATAATGTTTGGATTGTAGAATAAATTTGGACTTTTTTGTTGTTGCTATAATTTGAATTTAAAAATGACTTTTTTAAATCTTGAGCTTCATATAAAAGTTGTAGACTTATATCTTATCTTTCCATCCATATAAAGTAAACCTAAATTTGAGATCTACTGCTCCAGATATAACCCAATTACTAAATAGTGTTTTGGTTTGGACTGCATTGACATCTTTTTTCTAAGTTTGGCCGTCTCTTTGTCCTTTCAATTTCAGTTCTTAAATTCATCAATCAATCCTTTCATTTATGTGATAGGCCCACATTTAAAATGAATATTTATCATAAATTAAAAGTATCTTATATTATTAGATATGTTATTATAAAACATGTTTTAGTTAAGAAGTTATTGATACTTCAAGTGCAAAATAATGATATAAAACCTTGATAAAAAAACACTTTTAAGTACTAATCATTCATCATTCGCCATAATTTGATTATGAATTAGGCTTCATGATTATTTTGATTGTCTTTTTATAAGATTATCCTGATTTTGACTCAGATCACATGTTTTGCAGGTTAACCTAAGTAAATTTGAGTTGCTTTATTGTCTTAATTTTATATTGATTTTTTTTAAATCTTTCAACCTTGAATAATGAGTTTATTAAAAATTAAGTTTTATAATTTATTTTGATTTGTTTTCTAAAGGGTTATTACAATCTCATAACCTTGATCATAATTTAATCTGGGAGACTTAGATGATTTTATTTATTTATTTTCTATAAAGTTATTTTGATCTCATAATTTAGGTTATGAGTTTAGCAGGTTAATTTAGGTAAAAAAATTCTTAATTTTTTTTTTAATTAATTGTTTTGAATTCCATTCTTTAACATTGAGTTAATTGAGAATTGAACTTTATAATTTGTTTTAATTTATTTTATATAGGGTTATCATGGTCTTATGATCCAGATCAAGGATTTAACAAGTTAACTAAGATTGACCTGAATCAATTCAATATATTATCGTTTCAATATTATTTTAAAAAATGATATTGTCTTGAATTTTTGTAAATCGAACTATGTTTTTACCAATCATTCAAGTTGTCTTTGAAATTATTAAACTAATTAGATCACATTAGATTAACCTTCATATGATTTAATTTTTTTACTAAAATAATAATAATAATATTTAGATATTTTTTATATGTTCAAAAAATAATTTATCCAATTAGCGGCACAATACATAACACCGAGCTAGTATATCCTACAAAAAGTTGTAAGTCCTTTATAGAAGCCTACTTTGGGGCTCTAGACACTCCTACATTATGCAATTTTATAGAATCAAGCATCTCTCATTCATTGTGCTTTACCAAAGAAAATCCTATGGATGCGTTACTTGGTTATGATTTTGTCTAATTATGTGGTTAAACGCACAAGAAAAGAACCAAATACAGCCGAAATTGTCCCTATTATTAAATCTTTCTTGCCATGCGTGACTACATGTTAAAAGAATCCTAATGAAATCGTTAAGAATTAATGAATTATTGGTATTATTTAAATTTTTTCTATGTAGTTTGGTGTTTCTTTATCTCTTTTTTTAGAGGAAAATCAATTAAATTGTCTCTATTTCAAATGAATAGAAACATATATTAATATGTCATTGAGATTTAATTAATGCTAGCATAAGAAAAAATATATGATATCTTTTTTAATCACTTGAAAACACTATAAATGACTTCAAGATATGAAATAGTTTAAATTTATAATAACTTCTCTTCTTAGTTAATCTATAATTATTTAACACAAGTCGTATATGTATTTATTACTGATTATAGTGAGTTCATTTAATGATTTGCTAACTCGAATTTAATTTATATAAAATTTATTTTTGAATTATTTAAAAAATTAATCTGTTGAATATAATAATTTGATGATGAATTAATATGTTTTATTATTTTAAAAAATAATAGTATTATATTTTTATTTAAAAAACATTATTTTATTAAAAAATTAAAAAATTATGATGAGCCCTATCTTATTATTATATTGGTGACTTAATGTAGGATAAGCAACACTTTATTTTGTTTCCTATTTATTCTATAAGAAAATTATTTTTAAAATAATAAAATAAATATATATTTATATTGGGTCATGAATATTATTTATTACTTGATAAAAATTAATTTAGTACTTTAGAAAACTCAGAAGCAAACAATTATACAATCATTGAATCTTACATAAAACAATGGTCATTGGTCACATGGTTGAAAAAAGATAAAAATCAAAGCGGTCCAACAAAATCCCATAATTAACTAAACAATCAATAACATAAGCAAGCGTCCCCCAAAATTAAGATAAAAGAAAACAATTTAACATAGCATAATATTTTTTATTTTTTAAAATTTGAAAAAACGCAATTTAAAACGTCCTGGAAAAAAGAAAAAAGAAAAAACTTTAGTCGGCCGACCATACTTTCGAATATCCGAATGTAATTTGGATTGATTTTTTTCAAAAGCGTCCCCTCAGGCCTCACTCCCACTCTCTCTCGCGGAAGTTGGAACCCTTTACCCTACAACTTTCCTTTCTGTTTCCAACAAAATTCGTCCACATTTCATAAATTCCGAGAAAGTCCCTCCCTACCCTCCTATTTATACTCCCCCACTTCGCTTCGCACACCCAAACACTCTCTCTCTTCCCTCGTTCTCTCTGTAGGAGTCTCTGCCGGCTCTCTTTTCAAGTCTAGCTACTCGCTTCCATTGTTACTTTCACTCAGAAAAGAAAATCAAAAGAAAAAACAAGGTGAAATCAACAGAAAAAACAAGGTGATGAGTATTGATTGTAAAACAAAAACGAAACCAGAAACTCTCAAGTTTCTATGTAGTTACGGTGGTAAAATTCTTCCTCGTTCCAGCGACGGCGTTCTCCGTTACGTTGGTGGTTTAACCAGAGTTCTGGCCGTCGACCGTTCAATGTCCTATGCAGGTTCGTTATTGTTTTTTGTTAGTCAACACTTAATTTACGTTAATTTTTTTTTATCTAGTTCAATATTTTGATTATTATTTTTTTAAAAACAGAGTTGATGGTGAAGCTAGGTGAATTCTGTGGATATTCGGTGGAATTAAGGTGTCAGTTACCAGACGGAGACTTGGAGACGTTAATTTCTGTAAAATCGGAGGATGAATTAAAGAGCTTGATTACCGAATTCGATAGATCTTGTCCTGGTTCGAAGATTAGAGCTATTTTGTCTCCTCCGAAATCGCTCAAGAAAATCTCTCCCCCGACATCCTATGCTTCCAGTATCGACTTTACACCTACCAAATCGTTTCTCAATTATCACCAATCTCGCAGTTGCTCCCCTCCGATTGGATATAAAGGCCGCTACTCTCCAAGCCACAGACAAGAATCACAGTGTTATAACCATCACTGTTGTGATTATTGGCACTAATACTATGAACATTAGATTAGAATAATTAGATTTAATTTCCTAAACGCTGGAATTCGTTGATTTGTTCATTTCTTATACAAAGAAAAGAAAGAAGATGATGACTACGACGACGACAAAAGAGAAAAAAATGCATGAATCTTTGTGTGTTTGGACTTTGAATTATATAAATCTGAGAAGTTGCTTGAATTATTCGAATTCACCACCACCAAATATGTGGCTGCCGACAGGGTTTTATTTATGGCTTTTAAAACAGATTTGCTTGTGTGCCACTGTTTTAGGCACGCATCCATCCATCCCTTTGTTGGCTACGAGAGACAAATTCAGTTTCGTGCTTAGTGCAACCTTTGACACGTACTGGTTTAGCTCGTTGTGGCTGAGGAACAATTGGGATTACAAAGTGGGTGTAAGTTTCTCTCGTACCTTGATTTTTAGGTTAAAAATATGTTGCTGTTCTAATTTATCCATGTTGTTTGTCTGAAGATTTGCAGGTCAAGAAATTACGGTGGGAATCAGAATATCTGGTGGCGGACCACCTGAGAAGTAATGGCTGCTGGGCAGCTTACATTTAACACATGCTCTTTTGAGTTTCTTTGGCCTACAAGACACTGTCCAAAGAACAAAAGAAGAAACTCACAACCACCTTCGTATGGAAACCTATATTACGAACACCTTACTACACAGAGCAGATATGACCTAGCAAGCAGGGGATGATGACACGAGGGAGAAAGGAAATCACATAGAGCAAAAATAAAAGGAAAGCCTTAATTTAGTCCTTAACTTAATACCCAGTTTTCAAATGGTTTCAAATTGATAGATTTGATCAATTAGGTCCGACCAATTTCAATATTTCTCAATAGGGTCTTTTTATAATTTTTTGTTAACACTTCCCCATCCAACGTGGTTATTTTATGCAGTAAAAAAGGTCGTTTAGAAACTGTAATGACAGAGTAATGAGCATGAATGAGGGCCTAATTGAAAAGTTTTAAAAAATTGAGACAAAATTGATAACCATTATGGTTTGGGATTGAATTGAGAATGAAAATAGAATCTAGAGGTTAAATTGCAGTTTTCAGAAGAATAAAATAGGTGAATTTGTTTCGGGCAACCCACAGGTTCCAAAACGCGTATAACATGTTAGCAACCAGCACTACTAATAACGCTAGCAACCAACTGCTCATCCACCGATTTTATATTACAATCCACCCCACTTAAAGAGCCCGATAACCCCGTTGGCATCATTGGACAACCAGTGAGGTTAGCTCTAATACCAAATATAATAGCACAACCTAGTATCATCTAATACCAAATATAATAGCACAACCTAATATGTTGTATATTATCCGCTTTAACTCAACCTAACCCAACTTTCACGCCTCATGGTTTTGTTTCTGGCAGCCTACAGGCTTCAAAATGTGTACAATATATTGACAACCAGCACTACTAATAAAGCCACCAACCAACTCCTAACCCATCAATGTGGGATATTATAATCTACCCCACTTAAAAAGCCCAACAACCTCATTGGCACCATTACATGCCTAGTTCATTTTATCTCAAGATAAGCGATTAATTATACTTTCCATGATTATAAAGTATACTGAATAACAACCACACTTTGATACCAACTGTAATAACTTGGCTCAACATGCTGTATATTGTCTGCTTTGACTCAGCCTAACTTCGCTTCCATGCCTCACGATTTTGTTTTTGGCAATCTAGAGGCTTCAAAATGCATACAACATGTTGACAACCAGCACTACTAATAAGGCCAACAACCAACTTCTCACTCATCAATATGAGATATTACAGAAAAGCTAATGAACATTAATAGAGAGATCTAATTTGAAAACTTAAGACTAAGTTGATAAAATTTATGAACATATAATTTAGGGACTATTAAGTTTTCTACAAAAATACATTTGTGATTAGTATGGCCTCCCTTATAGGGCTTTAAAGGTGATTCAAGTTGAGGGGTTATTCGAACATTCAAAGATAAGTCATGTTGGCCTATGATAGTGTTATTTATGAATTCTCTAGTTTATTATATATCGATGAAGTTATGGAAACTTCATATTAGACTAGACTTTTTATAACTATGATTTTGGACTAGTGAAGTGACTAGACTTACCACTAGTTTAATAGGTTGATAGAGTGACTTTCATGATTTTTTCTATGAAATAAGTTCTTTGTTAGAACACGAGATCCTCTAATGCTTAAATTAATAAAATGAGATGAAGAGGAGTATGTTGAGTATACTAGTAACTAATAAGATGAATAATGCCATAATTAACCATGAACAAGAGTGTATGAGTAGCAATATAGCTATATAGCCTTGTGTGGCATCCTCTGCTTTGTTTTTGAAATCCTATTATAAGGACTTTTTTTCTATGTTATGTTTTTGCTTATGGAAGAGATATTGCATAAATTAATTTTTCTTGATAATGATTATTACTTCATTTCATTTGATAGTAAGAGGCTTGGTTAGGATTTTAGGGAATGTCAAGTGGTCACAAATGGATCTCTTGGTGCTTCTCTTAGATGTCCTCGTAGGAGATTGACGACATCAGAGGATTATGCTTTTTATGGATAGAAATGAGGGTGTTCTTGTCTGGTCATGCTCACTTCCTCTACTAGAAGTGATCTTTCATTGCTTATTTTCTAGTGAGGAGAGTTTCAATAAAAAAAAATAGTAGTAGACTCCATTGATTTGAATTTCAATGACAATGGGTTCAAGTAGATTCTTCACGCTGAGCTATTTCTTGTCAAGCCTTTAGAGATATGTTTTGGTGTTTTCATCTTCTTATTATGTGATAGTGAAAGGCTTAGTAACTCTATTTGTGGGTGAACTAAACAAAATAGAGTTCATTCTTGTTTCATATATATAACAAAAAATTATTTCCGTGGTTGATGATTTAAAAACTTTATAAGATAAGAAGTTAAATGACCTCTCCACCACAAGCACACCAACTTCTTTAAATCTTTAATAAATTACCCATCAAGTGAAAATGTTCAATGATATTGTTGTAACATTACTATAAAACATAACCCGAGATAAGATTCGAGTTATGAGTTAGGAAGGTTAAATTAGGTTGTCCCCAAATATTTTTCTAAAATACAATCAAGACAATTTTGTTTTGATCATTTTTAAAATAGAAGTTAATAAATTCAGGGTTGAATTTTTACTAGGTGTAACCCTAGATCACGGGTCAATTTAAAATTTTAACTAAGTTAAGTCGAGTCATACTTATTTTTCCTTAAACTTCAATCAATTTAAAAAGAAAATAAGATGAAGAATTTACAATAGCAGGGTTGTTTGGCTATTGGCATGGGAGGAGGCTATGAAAGTAATGATGGCTAGGTTAATATTGATCATATGTTGTCGAATTACAACTAAAAAGGAAGACAATAGGTTTTTTATTGTGTTTGTATTTTTATTTGATAGGAAAAGGGAGGAAGATGGAGGCTAGGGTTTGGTGTTTTTGGTTAGGTGATATTTTTCTTTTTGTTGTATGGACAAGATTTTAGGTAAAAAGGTTTAATATTTTTTCTTTTGTTCTATTATGTTTTCCTAGTTAAGATCTATTGTCCCCTCTTTATATTGTTAATTTTTATTAAGAAAGAAAATAATAGATGATTGTTTTCTTGTAATAAAAATTTTGCTTTAAATACACAAGATTAATTTTCTACACTATTTCTTTTATAAGAATCCTTAATTTTTGCTCATTAAAAATTTAAATTTCTATTATTAGACCAGGCTAAATCTCTTCATTTGTTTAATCACAATCAATTATTTTTATAAGCTCAAAATCTCTTTGTTTTTAATCATAATCAAATATTTTGATTAAGTTTAACCACTATTTTTATTTGACTTCCTATAATTTTATTCCCTTTTTTTCTTGCCTATGATTTTCACTTCCCAATCCTTTTATCATTTTTTATTTTTCCATTTATTTTTTTTCTCTTTTGAAAAAATATTAAAAAATAAATAGATAAAAATTGAGTTATGACAATTAATTAAAGCACTATGTTAGGGGCAAGAGCCACACCACGAACTAGACCAATTCTTTTCTAATGTAAAAAAAAAAAATGCTCGTGCCATATTAGTGTTTTTAAAAAAAGTTAAAAAACCTAAGACTTGGGTCATCATTGATTTGCCTAGATCTAATATACTTGATTAATCTAACAATAAAATAAAATAAAATAAAAAATAGTAAATAAGATTAAAAAAAATGATGATAATTAACTATAATAAATGAGTCGTCAATATCATACTAAAAAAAAAAGTAAAGAAAACCTTGTCGAAGCTTTATTATGGACAGTGGCTCACTATTATAAAAAGTATGTTTATATTTAAATAACTAATTTAATTTAATTAAATTTTTTTGAAAAAAAAAGCTAGATCTAACAAAGAATGACAAACAAAAATAATTGAGATAACCTAGATGAATAAGCCAATTTTTTTTTAAAATTAATGAAAAATTCTATATAAAAAATAGATCCCAATTACCAATTAAATAAACATTGAAAGATTAAACTGAAAAAAATATGAACTTAAAAAAAAACAAACAAAGAAAAATTAAGCTAATTTCTTAAAGTTGGGTTAATCATCCGAATTCGCAACTCGTGAAATTTTAAATACAAGTTTAATCAAGAAACTCAATTCAAAACTAATTTAATATTGAAGGATAAAATTTAAAATAGATATCAATTTAAAAAATTTGCTAAAATATAAAAAATAACAATAAAAAGAATAAAAATTAAATCTGATATAAAAAAATAGAGGGTGAAATTGAAAAAAAAATTAAAATTAATAACAATCTAAAATAAAATAAATAATAATAAAAATAATGTATACCAAATCTGACATAAAAAAATTATAAAAAATAATTTTATAAAGTAATTCAAATAAAATAAATTATAATAAAAATAAATCAAATTTAAAAAAAAATAAATTAAATGGATATTTTTAAAATTCAAAGGTGATACATTAAAATAAAAAATAAAAATAAAAACTCCAACACCAAACCAAGGATCCGTTCACAACATGCATTGCCTAAAAAAAAGTCATTAAGATTATTTAATAGTTGTCATGGAAGGGCGTTTATGGCTACCGAAATCAGCCAGACGAACAATCTTAATTACTAATTCTAAGAGTTATTAAATCACTTTATTTTTCTTTTAAAATAAAAAAAGATTAAAAAAAACTATTAGAAAGGAGTTAAAGAATTTTTTATTTCAAGAGAAGTCCCTCTATAAATTGTGTTTTTAAAATTATTTATTTACAAATTAGATGAAAGTACCATAGCGTCCCGATAGATTCCTTGCGTAAAACTGCTTTCCCAAGGTGTTAGACTAATGGCTTTTTTAAGGGCAAAAAAGTAAAAATAATATTCTCATCTTCAATGCTGCGTTCCTGGACTCCTGAGGAAATTCTCAATGGCTTTCATTTTTTTTTAAAAAAAATTAATTTGAGAAAGTGTAAAAACAGTAGAATTTCAACTGATATAAACTCTAGCAACAAGTTGTCGTACAAAGTTGAGAATTTTCCAAACCAGAATAAAAAAGAAATAATACTAGGGTTCGTTGATATAGAAGGGGTGAGGGCATCATCAGCTAGTTTCTTGCTCAAATTCTTCACCTTCAGATTCCTCAACATTATCAGCATCATCATCATCTGCATCATTGTCATACTCTTCTTTATCGTTATCGACAGTTGTTTTTCCAATCACAGCAAGGTTGCTATCACCCTTTCTAATTTCATTGCACTGCAAAAACTTAGTTATATCAATGATAGTTGAGCAAGATTAAGGAGAGAACGAAGAAAAAAATGGTGGCATGAATGGATAGTAGTCGTCCTACCATGAGTTTACACACACACATGCAATAACATGCCTCTTAAATATGCCCAAAATGTTCCCCACATAAACGAGAGACGCAATTATTACTATAAAAATTTGAAACCAACTTATAATTCAAAGAGCATTTGAAATGCACCCTCCAAGAATGTGAGCTGATGAATGTACATAGTCAAACTTTTCATGAAATCAAAAGCACCAAACAAGCAGGTGTTTTTGAAAAAATTGCAAAACACTGACCAATTAAAAAATGAAAATATTACTCCCATTCTCTGTTTGACAATCTGTTTGATAATCTAAAGGTCTCGGGAAAAAAAGCACCAAAGACAGCTATTAATTCACAATTTATTAAATTCCCAAGCTCCAACATTGAGGGCTTCATTGCAATCCTCTTTCAATGCCAGCCCTTCTTCACACAAGATTTTCAAACTGAAAATCTTAAAATCCCATGCTTCCACTTATCTCTCTCTCTTTTGCGCTGCAGATCATGTTGTTACGCCCCCAAAAATATGCTCTCTCTTTTCCATCTTTCATAATGATTACAAATTAGAGGTTTCAACATGTAGCATAAATGACTGCAGATGGGGCACCAGGTTGCCCCCTTTGGATTGTCCAGTATAAGGATTCTTCACTCATTCAAATAACAACTTTCGTGGGTCATCAATAAGTTAGATTAAATTAAAATGGTAAAAGGATGCATGAACTATACCATGCCTTCTCGTTCCACTAATTCTATGCCAACACTATCCATTTTGGTTATCACACATGAAACCAAATGTATATAGGATAAAGAGACCTTGTAGTGAGTGTGCTGCTAGACAACGTCAAAGGAGAAGAAAAATGATGGCATGGGACTCCAAAATTGCAATATATAGACTTGAACTTTCATAAGCAAATCACCTAGCAACAATCAGAATTTTGAAATTTCAATGCTTCAACAAAAGTCTCTTGCACATATCGAGTCACAACTCAAGCTAAACCGAATATCTACCAATTGGATCTTTAAAACTGACCGCTTATAAAACAAAGGGTCCTCAAAGATTAAACTAAAAACCTCGTAATGGATCACTAAATTGTAAATTTCTCCATTTCAAGTAGCTGCATGGTCTAATAAATTGATCAAACTAAAAGACCCACAACAACAAGAGATAGAAAGGCACAGAAAACTATGTTATTGCACAAATTATTAAATATATTAATCCTAACAAATCAGACCAAAGAAAAAATTGGAAGTTTTGATTTTGATGCTTCGACGAGAGAATACAATGGAAGATAATAAATGGGATGCTTTTCTTTTTGTTGAAAAACAGAAAATGAAAGAAAGAGACAGCGTAAAAGACCAAACCTTGTCTTCGAAATCGGATTCTTCCATGGCGAGGAGAAGCTCTTCGCTTTGAGGCTGAGGCCACTGTGAAGGTAGCAAATACGATGTTGGAATTGTCCTTGTTGAAACTGGGTACTGTGTCATGAAAGCTGGAAACTGTAACATTTTGAATTTCCTCTTTCCTCTATGGATTGTCTTTCTTGTTTCAAAGGACCCTTCTTTCTCAGCTGGACCTGGAGGAAGGAGGCCGTGACATTGTTTAAATATTGATATTTAATGGTATCCATGTTTACTTTAATTATACTAATGCCCCTTTGATTCTTAGAATTACAACAAACCCCTCTGGAGTCTTTCCTTTACACTTTATTTTCTTCAGAACTGCTATTCTTTTTTTCTTTCTTTTCCTTTTCTTTTTCTCTGTTTTATATCAGCTAAAGTGAAATTACATTCGGTTCTCTTAAGATCGGAAACGGAATGGAAATAATAATTTAATTTCAATTAATATTTAATTTTTTTAAAATAAAACAAAGAAATCCACTTAGAGTTCATTTATTTTATCAAAATTAAATTTATATAGATGATTTTTCTTAATTTTTTTTTAAAACTAACTTAAAAACTAGCTATTGCTTTATTGTGGAGACCACTTAGAGTTCATTTATTTTATCAATATTAAATTTACATAGATGATTTTTCTTAATTTTTTTTAAAACTAACTTAAAAACTAGCTATTGCTTTATTGTGGAGACCACTTAGAGTTCATTTATTTTATCAAAATTAAATCTACATAAATGATTTTTCTTAATTTTTTTAAAACTAACTTAAAAACTAGCTATTGCTTTATTGTGGAGACCACTTAGAGTTCATTTATTTTATCAAAATTAAATCTACATAAATGATTTTTCTTAATTTTTTTAAAACTAACTTAAAAACTAGCTGTTGCTTTATTGTGGGGACTATAAGTGTATTTAGGATAGAGGTATTATGAGGTGTGGTTGAAATTTTTTTATGGAATATATATAAAAATAAATAAAAAGTATGTAATTTTTTTGTTTTTAGTAATGCTTTAAAGGCTAACAACACCTCTATTTCATATATATATATATTAAGAAAATATTTGAAAATATGGATCAATTTATGTTATTTTTAAATTAATTTTTTTTATATGTTTTGGATCATTTAGATGCACTAATCTCAAAAATAATTTTTTTTAAAATAAAAAAAATCATCATTTTAATGTATTTTAGCATAAAAATATTTTAAAAAACAATCACAATCACACTTTCAAATATATCCGAAATACTAGATATAAACTTTCACTTTGTTTAAGATGAGGTTGCCAAACAACTAATCCGAGTGTCTCATACTCATATGAATTTGATGACTTTAACAAAAAAGAAATTTTAGCTCAACAATTGGTTTTAGCATCCCACGAAGATACTTGCACTTGTAGGCATGATTTTAGGAGTATAATTTTATTGATGAATATTATAGCTAACATGATCAAATCAGATATTGATTTTCAGCATACTTGACACGACAAAAAGATTGATATTTTCTCTCAATTATAGGAGTGTCGAAGTAATAAATAACCCGGCAAGACTGGGATCGAACTACATAAAAGTTAATTGTATAAATTATAGATAACAATAATATAACAACAATAACAATAATAATAACAATAGTAGTAGTAGTAATAATAATAATAATAGAAGAAGAAGAAGAAATTGATGAGAACTTTGAGATGAAAGATTAAAGTAAAGATTAAACAATGATAACAATAAAAGTCAAGGTTAAAGGATCCAATAATGGTATATTAAACAAGTATAGTATAAATTCTTATTATTCAATTGGAAACCATACACAAAAAAGGTTCCAATCAGATTATAAATTTTTAACATGATTACAATAGTCATCTTATTCGATTAATGTTAATACTTGTAAATCTTGTCAGACAT
>NW_011500024.1:0-10350 GCF_000495115.2 Populus euphratica | reverse complement strand
TTTCATTGGTAACGTTAGAATAGGAACTACTTGAAATATAAAAATTGTAGAAAATTATCTCAACTTTCCAGGAAAAAAAATGGAGTTCATTTAGACTTCTAGAACTCCAGATATGGGCTAAACACTGAATAGTGTTCGGACTGTAGGACAGATTCGAACTTCTTCATTGTTGCTACAATTTGGACTTGAAAATGACCTTATTAAACCCAGACCTCTACATGAAAGTTGTAGGCCTATATCTTACATTTCCATCCATATAAAGTAGATCTAAATTCGAGATTTACAACTCTTGATATAACCTAATTATCGAATATTGTACCAGTTTGGACTCCACTAGCATCTCTTTTCTAAGTTTGGTCATCTCTTTGTCCTTTTAATTTTAGTTCTTAAACTCATCAATTAATTCTTTTATTTATATGATAGGCCTGCATTTAAGATGAATATTTACCACAAATTAAAGGTATATTATATTATTAGATATGTTAGATATATTATTATTAAACATGCTTTAGTTAAGGAGTTATTGATACTTTAAATGCAAAATGATGATATAAAACCTTGATAAAAATACACTTTTAAGTACTAATCATATGAAATCATGGAAAGAAATATTTATTTCCTTTTTCTTGAGGGACTTTGGTCACATGATTATTTTGACCATAGAAAAGAAGATAAGGAGGAGGAGATAAGAAGGAGGATTTTTGTAATGTTGAGTATCTAGTTGATAAATAGGTTATGATGATTAGAAGAGCATTAATGTTCAAATTAAGGATAATGATATGGTACAATAAAGAGAGAACATCCTTCATACTAGATGCTATATAAGTAATAAGGTATGTAATATGATTATTAATAGTGCAAGTTATGCTAATATATATTGTTGGTGTTACACTTGTTAGATAATTGAATTTGAACATTATTAAGCACAAAATATCCTATAGACTCTAATGGTTGAATGAATATGGGAAAGTAAGAGTTACTAAACATATTTTGACTTTTTTTTACTGGAACATATGAGGATAAGGAATTGTATGATGTGATCTCTATGAATGTTACTTATTTTCTATTGGTATATCCTTGGAAATTTTATAAAAAAGCCAAGCATGATGGATTTTTTTTAAAAAATTCTTGAAAAGGATAAGAAAAAACTTTATATTTATACCATTATCACCTATAAAGGTTTATAAAGATCAATTGAGACTTAAGGAGGAAGGTGAAGTCAAAAGTTTAGCGCAACTATATGAAGATGTGAGGAAGAGTAAAAATAATAAAAGCAACAAGAAAGATTATGGTCAAGATAGAAAAAAATAGGAATTTGACCGAGAAATGAGAGAAGAAATAAAGTGTGAGAAATGAAGAGTGTGGAAAAAAAAAGTTCTTATGTAAAAAAAATGAACAAAATGAGATTAAGAATGCTTATTTGTTTATATATTGATGGTTTTACTTGTCTATAATGAGACATACTTTAACACTCATGAACTTGATCCTTGTATTTCTAATGTTTTTATTTCTTTATTATTGATTATAATAATATTCTCCCTGATGAGGCTTGTAGTAGGCATACTAAGTGAGTTGAGTTCATAAAAATGTTCTCATGGGTCACACTTAGACATCACGGTGACCGATTAAAAATATAATCTTAATTTGGAAAAGAAACAGATATTTGACATCTTGTTCTTTAAGAGAAAAATATCTTGTTCAAGGAGTCGCCACCTAGTATTATGATTACTAGGAACCCTAACTAGTCAACATAGATTCTATGATACGAGACTAGTTACACAAAAGAAAAGATGCTATCATTCCTTAAGTGTCTTACCTAAGGTAAGTTGCATTACTGATTTTATCTAAAATTGCTAAGAATTTATTCTTTTTTTTTTCTTTTCATGTTCTTAAATATGGCATCAATGAACAATTCCTACAAATATTTCTAACTCTGGTGTTGGTAAATATCGCACAAATCCAAAAATACGATATTCCTGACTCTGGTTTTAGTGAATATTTTTGCAAAAAATAAATTTGAAGAATAAATTTTCTATGCTATTTTTTTCTTATTTATCCTTTATTGTTATTTGCCCTTTTTAGATGGAAGTTAAAAGAAAAACATTGCATGACATATTTGCATTTAACAATAATAGTCCATAAATTGAGCACATTTATAAAAAATACAAATACAAAGAAAAAAAATGTGCGAAGGGTCCACAAATAAATCAATAAAAGCCCTAAATATTTTTGAAATTTTATGTTATAAAAAAGGGGTTCATTTGTTCAATTATTAAACTAGAATGGGCATAACAATTATGGTTAAGGCATAAAAATCATGTTTGTCAAGCACACCCCTAGTAAACACAATAACCAGTTAATTATTTTAATAAGAAAGGAAGGAAACTTACCTAGGCATGCAGCTGATGGAGGGAAAATCAAGGGAGGCAGGGCTAAAAAATAAAAAGGTTGAGGGGGGTGGCGGCTAATATAGAGTTCGCTGCCCCCTTTCTTTTTTATGTTTCTCTCTTTTAGGGTTTCTGATAATGGTCTCCTCTTGATGTCTTTTTTTTTTAGGATTTCTCTCTAATTGTCCCTCCTCTTTTTTTTTTCTTCTTACACTAAGATCAGTATTTATAGTGCAAAAGTCTCAACGCTTGTGGGAAATAAAGTCTCAATCAAACTCATTCTCTTTTTTAAAGTTCAAATTAGAATTGAATTCGAAAGTAGACAGCCATCATTATCTTGAGGATTATCTTGAAGAAGATAAGGATTATCTTGAAAAAGGTAAGGATTATTTTAAAGAAGATAAGGATTATCTTGAAAGTAAAGATTATTTTGAAGAAGATAAGGATTATCTTGAAGAAAATAAGAATTATCTTGATGGGAAGGAGTATCTTGAGGATAAGGATAGAATGATAAAGGCACATTGTAGTCCCTAGTTTTCACGCAAGTTGATAAATCACACTTGTCATCGAAATAAATCTCTAATATTTTAATTTTATATTTTAAACCCTATAAAATTAAATTAAAAGCCAATGGGCCAAAATTGGGTTACAATATTATGTATGATAAAGTATAAGTAAGGTGAGGAAAATAAGACGATGTATTAGCATTAAGGTATGTTATACTTTCAACTTTAAGTGCTAGATTATTAAGGTTTTAGTATGTGAAAGATTTATAAATTGATGATAATGACATCATCTAAGTATATAAAGCATGTAAGAATTAACATTTGATAATTTTTTTAGGGTTGATGGTTTTTTATTTAAAGAAAAAAAATATTATGAGCCTAATTGTTCAATGCATGAATTTCTAATTCATGAAGCTCATATGGGCGATTTAATGAGATATTTTAGAGCTGTTGGGATTTTAGATTTTTTACATAAGCATTTTTAATAGCCTATGATAAAAAAAATTGATGTTCAAAGAATTCGTGATAGATGCATAACATGTAGACAAAATAAGACTAAAGTTTTGCCTCATGATTTATATATTCCTTTACAAGTATCTAAGAAATCTTGAGTTAATATATCTAAGAATTTGTTTAAGATCTGTCTAGGTCAAAATAAAGTAGGTAGTCTATTTTTATGGTTGCAAATAAGGTTTTTAAGGTGGAAAATTTTATATTTTGTTATAAAATTGATGATGCAACTAATGTAATATATTTATTTCGTAGAGAGATTGTTCAATTGTATAGAGTTTCTATAAGCATTAAAGTTTTTTAGCTATTTTAAAAAGGTTTTATAGGATAAGTTAGGATCAAAATTATTTTTTTTACTACTTGTCATCTACAGACAAATAGTCAAATTAAAGTAGTTAATAAGACCTTGACTACATTGTTAAGAACTATTATTCAAAAGTATTTAAAAAATTAGAAAAATTGTATGTCATTTATTGAATTTGCATATAATAAAAGTGTATATTTTACTATTAATTATTCACATTTTAAAATTATTTATGACTTTAATTGGATTTAATTTCTCTACTTGGTGTTGAAATGATTAGTCTTGATGATAATTAAAAAAACATATGTACTGAAGGCTTTTCATGAAAATATATATAATAGATAAAAAAAACAGAATGGGCAATATAAATCCAAAGCTAAAAAAAAGGAAAAAAAATTATCTTTAACTAGGTGATTATGTTTGGATACACACATATCCATTAGAAGTTTCATATGAATTAGTTGTTAGGCCAACGATAAAGAAACTTAAAAATACATTCGATGAGATTATTTAGAATATTTGGGTCAACATGAATTTTAGAAAGGCTATATTTTCAATAAATAATGATCAAACTTTAATCAAGTTAATTTATGTATAAAAAGGGCATGATCCATATACTTCATGGACTAATTAATTTTGACAATTAAAGACTTATTTATTCTGATGTATATTTTTACTATAACAAGCATAATTTTTTATTCAATCATTGATTTGGTTGAACTTGTAACAGAAGATTTCAATGATTTTTTTATATATTAGGTTAAAATTTTAGGTTAATCATACATTGGAGAAGCCTTGCAATGAGGTTTAAAAGTTACTAGGTGAGAATTGTATTAGTTTCCTAATTAATTTAGGATTTTTTTTATTTTACTTAAAAATCTTGTATTATTTTTCTATTTTCTTCTAGTATAAATAAGGTTATTTAGCTTGTAATTAAAAAAAATTTATATAGATTTTTATTTTAGAATAATTTATTATGTGATTGTGAGAGGATCTTTTTAATTTAATTTTTTATTAAATTACTCTAACTAATTGAAGAATTAATCAAATTTTATGTGTCTTCTGTACTACTTGTTCACTTCTCTTTGTAAACGTTGGGTGAGAGTACTTAACTTTATTAAATAGATTTGAAATCTTTGTTTTCTAAAACTTTATATTTATGAGTTTCACAAATTAATCCTTGGTCGAAATTCATTTTCTGCAAGCAATGAAAACAAAGCCTCTTGGCTCAATATTCTACTTTATCACTTCTCTTAGAAGACATCCAAGTACATCCTCCATCACTATCATTCGTGGGTAATCCTCTGGTCATAGTTCTGCGTAAGGGTAGAGGTATTGATGCAAGGCGTCGGGAAGAATCATAGGATGAAGAAGGTTTTGCTAAAACACTACGTTCAATCATCTGTTTCGTTCAGTGTCACCAGCAGGTTCAGTGAGATCAATGATTTTTGTTCAGGACGCTTGGCTCGAAATGGTACATTTCCTTTAATGGAGCTGATATGATTCCTGAGCATAGAGCATAAATTGCTGAAGAACAGCATAAAGATTCAGAAAAAGGGTCCATCGTGCCTGAAGACTATGGATGCTTTCTGGATGCTGAATAAGTAAGGATGTGCAAGATTCTCTGCTTAACTTCCTATTAGTGCAAGCAATCAATGTATAGTATATTTGATTATAACTAATTCTCTTTCCATTCACCTCTCCATTTCTCTTATAACTAATTCAATCAAGTAGTGGGGTGTTTAATCAGAAATTTTTCTGAAGGAGTTGTTACTTCTCATATTACATTTGATTATATTGTAAACTATGACTGAGCCATGTATGAGGGACTCTTTATGTATAGTATATCTGATTTGATGGCTAAGACATGACATTCAAGAATTGTTTGTATGATATTTAACCACAAATAAATTAAACAAGCATGATATCGGGAAAGCAAGACATATGATGTGTATAATTTACTTAGCTACTTGAAAAACTGTTGCTGAAAGCTCTGGTGATGCTGACATGTGGTCCCTAGTTAAGAAACAACTTGTTCTAACGAAGAATCACTCGAGACGTAGCTGAGAAATTCACACGTGGAGTGAAGGAGATTTTCGAATTCGTTGAGAGAGAGATACGTTTTGCGAATCACGATTCCATTCGACGGCCTGCAGGTACTGTTATGAATATTTGATTCGCTGTTCAGAAAACATATACATAGCTTCTTTGTTCGTTTTCTTCTCCAAGATCAAATTCATGTTTTTGGGAAAGTAAGAGGAAAAAACCATTCAATTATTAAGAATTTGTTAAAAAGATCTTGATGATTTGTGAGAGCAATGACATAGATAGTTTGAAATCTGCGACAAGCTCGTAACTTCGATTTTAGGCCCTGTCTAAAGACTTTATGAGTGTATGACAACATGATTTAGGCCAGAAAAAGTTGATAATGAAATTAAAATCCTAACCGATCCAGATAGTATTTACTGATTAAACCATAAACAAGAATAAAAAGTAAAAATATTAAATTCTCTAACCAATATTCTAAAAGCAATTAATCATCACTTGAATGCCCATGCATTATCCTTGCGAATTTCTTCCTCTTCCTCTGGGGTAAAATCATTCTTGATATTGAAGAGTTTGCGAATTTCCTCAGGTTGCTTCCCTTTGATCATGTCTGCAACTTTCTGTACAAGTTGGCCAAGCAAAACTTCAACGCTGAGATAGTTTGAAGCCAGCAGAAGATCATAGAGAGAATCTGTGTCAACATCAACAAAATCAGCATCCCACTTCTCAAGCTCATCCTTTGATGCATCGCTCGCATGCTTCTTCAACCACTCTACAATCTTGACTAGGGTTTTCTTTTCTACATTGAAGAGTGGAATCGCATCATCAGTACTATAGCCATCTTCAACCATGCCCTTGATGATTCCAGATTGTAAGGCAGCCTTCTCTTCCACCTCGAAAACTTCGTTGTCACTGGTTTT
Source organism: Populus euphratica (assembly GCF_000495115.2). Lineage (NCBI taxonomy): Eukaryota > Viridiplantae > Streptophyta > Magnoliopsida > Malpighiales > Salicaceae > Populus > Populus euphratica. Next base: position 3,677 of record NW_011500024.1, on the reverse strand, counting down.
CAACTTCAAGACCTTTGTTGTAGTCTCTGATGATGCCATAGCGTATTAATATTAATCCAAAGTAACCTAACGCAAAACTAGAAGACCGATAGCAAAATACTAGTCTCTGTTAAGAGATTTGCAGAGAATGAAGGATTGAGGAAATTGCAAAAGAATTGTCAAGGGATCAGGTTTTATTTATAGGATATTTAGGGAGTTATCCGTCTCTGACGAGGATATTCAACGGCTTGCACGCATTTAGTGCTTCTTGTGGATTGATCGCTGGACAATTTTTTAAATAAAAAACCAATGTTCAGGTAAAAACAAAGTTAAAAAAATAAATATAAAAACTGTTTATAATAAATATATGAAAATGTTAATTATCCTATTAAATTTATAATCTAAATTATATAATTAAAATAACTTGATTAAAAAAATAACTATAAATCTTTTTTAAAAAATTATGCTAATTTTTTTAAACTTGTAACACGACTCATTGAACTTAAACAACTCAATTTAATAGAATTATAAAATTTAATTTTTTAAAACATAAATATTAAATGATAAATTAAAAGAAATAAATATAATCATATAAAGAAATATTTAAAAATAACAATTCAAAATATGAAAATTAAGATTACTATAACTACTATTATTAATAAGTATTATTATTATTATTATTATTGTAGCATTCATGTTATCATTAATATTATTTTAACAACCAACACTTATTTATGTTATCATTAATATTATTTTAACAACCAACACTTCAATTATCATTATCATTACTACTACTACTACTATTATTATTATCATCACAATAATTATTATCAGTATTTTTATTATCACTGCTATTTTTCTTCGTCTTCTTTTCTTCTATATTATTATTATTATTATTTGTAATACATTATCGCTGCTATTTTTCTTCGTCTTCTTTTCTTTTATATTATTATTATTATTATTTGTAATACTAGTAGCAGCAACAGTAATATTATTACCACCATAACACCATATCAACTACAACTAGTATTATTATTATTATCAATTTGTTTTTTACTACTGCGACATCTACTAATACTACTATTATTATTGTCACAACTATCATTAATATTATTTATTATTATTATTATCATTATTATTATCATTAATGTTGTTGTTATAACTAATATTGCAATAATAATAATAATAATAATAATAATAATTAGCATCATCATTATTATTAATATTAACATTATTAGTATTATAATCATTATCGTTACTAACATTATTATTATTATTATTAAAAAAATAAAAACCATAGACTTGATTTGAATGATAGAATTGAAAACTATAAAAGCTATGACAAAAAGGCTAAGAAAAACAATAAGTAATCAAAAGAGAAGGGATCAAATTGAAATCACTATTATCATTGAGAAAAATCATAAACTTGATTTAAAAAATTAAATAACAAGCCATAAAAACTTAGATAAAAGAACAAAGAAAAAAAGTTAAGAAATTATAAGTAAAATGACCAAATTGAAATACCTTATATATACAAATTAAGAACTAAGGGTTAAATTGAAAACAAACAAAACTTAAACAAAAGAAAAATTAATTAAAAAATAGCAATCAAAATTTAAAAGTATGAATTTGAAATAACAAAAAGGGCTATAATGTATTTATAGGGGTGGGAGAGATTAGGGATGTTCAAAAAAATTGATTAACCGAGAAAACCAATGGAAAATTAACCAAGAAAATCGAACCGAGATGGAAAACCGATTTTTAAAACCATAAATACTTGCCAATTTCAGTTCAGTTTTGGTTTTACCACTGAAACCGGTTGTTGTTGTTGTTATAACTAACATTGCAATAATAATAATAATAATAATTAGCATCATCATTATTATTAATATTAACATTATTAGTATTATAATCATTATCGTTACTAACATTATTATTATTATTATTAAAAAAATAAAAACCATAGACTTGATTTGAATGATAGAATTGAAAACTATAAAAGCTATGACAAAAAGGCTAAGAAAAACAATAAGTAATCAAAAGAGAAAGGGTCAAATTGAAATCACTATTATCATTGAGAAAAATCATAAACTTGATTTAAAAAATTAAATAACAAGCCATAAAAACTTAGATAAAAGAACAAAGAAAAAAAGTTAAGAAATTATAAGTAAAATGACCAAATTGAAATACCTTATATATACAAATTAAGAACTAAGGGTTAAATTGAAAACAAACAAAACTTCAACAAAAGAAAAATTAATTAAAAAATAGCAATCAAAATTTAAAAGTATGAATTTGAAATAACAAAAAGGGCTATAATGTATTTATAGGGGTGGGAGAGATTAGGGATGTTCAAAAAAATCGATTAACCGAGAAAACCAATGAAAAATTAACCAAGAAAATCAAACCGAGATAGAAAACTGATTCAACCGATTTTTAAAACCATAAATGCTTGCTAGTTTCAGCTCAGTTTTGGTTTTACCACTGAAACCGGTGAACCAAATCGGTCCGCCTATAAAATAAAGTTAATAGAATACTTATAAATAATATAGTAAACCTAACCTTAATTGATAACATTAGATGAAAAGCCGCCTCCCACACCAGAGATGATTTATCATCTTCTTTCCCTTTTAATTTTCATCCACCCTGCATCTCTCTTGTCTAGTCGAACAAGAAGTCATTAACCCACGTCTCCACATCCATTTGTGTACTTACAGCCAAACAAAAACTCTCGGCTTCTCTCTTCACTTGTAACAAAAAGAAAGGGAGGAACGACAAGGTAAAGTTTGTCCATCTTTGACACTGCTCATCATCTTTGATAGTGCTTCCATCCTCAAAACATAGGTTGTATTGTGTTGACTACAAGCAAATCAAAAGGAGCCATTAAAAAAAAAGTCATTATTGAGCAGAGAGGCTGATGATGAAAAGTCAAATGGGTCTGTGAGGGACGATAGAGGAAAGGGAAAAAAGGAAATTTCCAAAGCTTTGGATTCTTTGTTCAAGAAAGCATGCTAGTCCATTACCACATTCATGATTAGGTTTTTTAGTTTTTAAACCAAAAAACTGAATTTAACCAAACCAAAATGATTTGGTTTAAACTGGAATTTAGTTAAGTTCAGTTTGAATTTTAAAAAATATAAGTTGCTCGGTTTAGTTGGTTTTTATGGTTCAAACTGAACCAAACTGAACTATGTACAAGCCTAAGAGACATTTATGAAGCAAGGACCATCGGCGATACACTAGTTAGATTTGAAGCACATGCTGCCTATGATGAAAGAGAAGATGGTGAGAAATAATTTGAGATGACAAGTGACCATATTTGACAACCAAAAACTGCTACACACATTGCATGAAAAATTTGTAGTCGTTTCAATACATTAGCGCCTATTGCACATGCCAATAATTTTTTAATAAGAAATTAGTATTTTAATGGTAAATTACATAACTACCCTCAACTAAACTTACAAAAACAAAACCCAAGGTTAAAAAACTAAAATACCCCTGACAACAATAAATTAAATCTCTTGCGTCCAAAGTTTAGAACACATAAAACCCAAGATCAATCAATAAAAAATTATATTGCAGTAAAATCATGAAAAAAGCATAACAAGTCACAAAAAAATATTCATTTTCATTTCTTTTCCTTTTACCCCTCTTCTTTTGTGCTCTTTTATTTTGTCTCTCAATTTATCCTTTAC
>NW_011502046.1:0-27011 GCF_000495115.2 Populus euphratica | reverse complement strand
GGACAATCCTTCAAACCATCCGAATATTGATCTGAATTTGTAAAGTAGGATTGTCTAGTGAACCTGATAGAAATCAGGTGTATGGACTTTCTAACACTACGACTAAGAACTTACAGATGACACGTAGTGCTTCGATCGTTGGATGCTTGCAATCAATTCCAAGTATTCAAACTCCAAAGTTCACAACAATGTTAGATCAATTGGTATAAGATCGGACGATCCATCTTAATGATAAACATAAACAACTCATTATTGATTGTTAAGAATTCCACCGATTAGTAATGGAGATGAGATCATAGATAAGTAGTTCATGTGCACCCCCTAATTGGCCCCATTATCCTAGTAACGACCAACTTCCTCCTTCTTCAGCATCACCTTTATTTTAGATTTATTATATTTGAATATACAAATGTTTAAACTTGTAATAAATATTTAATTTTTATAATAATTTATTTTATTCTAACTATTTTTCTACTTCTTTTCAATATAATTTTTTTAAAAAATATATTTTTAAAATATTACTGATGGGGTTATCAATGTCACAACTCTATTAGTATATTTCAATGAGTTTGAAAAGAATTACTGTAAATATCACTATTACTTAAGGGTTTACCAACGAAACTAGACCGTCAATATATTTCAGAGAGTTAAAAAAGAATTACTGCAAATGTCATTGTTATTGTTAATGCACTAAAAAAATTATAGATAGTATTATATCGATGATATGTTATATTTACCAACAAAATAAAGCAGGTAAATTTTTTTGGCTCACTTTGTCTATCTGTAAATTCATCGGTACATTTATTACCAACAAACTCACTAATAGTTCATAAATTACCAACAAGAGTTTTTCTAATAAACTGTTTTCGTTCATGAGTCCATTGGTAACATATATATTGACAAATTGTCAGTGTAAATATCAACAGAAAGTTTCATCAGTTAAACTATTAAATCTGGTAGTTAATTTAGAAGGATCATATTAAAAGAAAAAAAAAAGTTAGGTAACCTAAAAAAAAAAACATTATGCAAATCCGTAATGTTTCCTTTTAGAGCATTGGGAAACATAAAGCCCTCTTAAGTTTTTTTTTTAATTTAATTATATGGATATATTAGAATGTTTTGAAAATATGCTCTCTAATCACCAACCTAAACAATTAATTATACTAAAAACTAAAAGACATGCATAAGGTGTGAATGGTTTAATGTTCATATGGAAAGTAAATGTAGCACCTCATGTCAATTTTTCCCCCTTTTCAACTTAGCCCTTTTAGAGCCTAAATAGAAGACAATAGGCTTGGAAAAAAAAATCAATATTAAAAGATACGAGATTAGAATATAAAACACAGAGAATTTATAGCTAAGTTTATATTAATAATAATTTTTATTTTGGTCAAAAATTTTATTTTTTTATTTATTAATTTCTCAATTAGAAAGAGGATAGATAAACATGTCTAAAAGAGACAAGGAGATAAAAAGTAGTCAGTTGACACTAATTATAGCCATGAAAAATGTCAATCTTGACGTTGATGGATTCTATTTGCTAGCATTGGGTTTTTTATGAGGGTTTTTTTTCTTAAATTCTATCTTTTAATATGGGGTTCATGATGAATTGGTTTTTATTTTTTATAATATATTTAGAATAAAAAAAATATTATTGAACTCATTAGAATCCGCAAGTTAGGTATCAAGTTTGATGAGTTAATCTGAGTTGATCGAAACTGATCCAATACCTCATTATCTCAATGTTAAAAATAAAAATGTGAGCTTCATTTTATTTTTAAATATCAAATAATCTCAATGTTAAAAATAAAAATATGAGCTTTATTTTATTTTTAAATATCAAAATTTTTTTAACAATTATCCAGGTTGTCTTTAAGCCTATATGTATAGTCTTTTTTTTATGTTATATTTTTTTTAGAAATCTATAAAGTTAACTAGTTTACATCAAGATAACTCTTATGTAATTTAACTAAAAATATAAACTTGACAAGAACTGAAATCTAAAGTTTCATATGCTAGTTCAAATTTAATTATAATATTAAAAAGTTGTTCGTAACTTGGATATATATTTTTTTTACATTTAAAAAGATTTTAGTCTATTACTATAGCGACAAAAATAAACTAGTTAATTGCTAAAAAATAGTTTCAGTGATCGGATTCATGGAGTCAATTGGATGGTTCACGGGAGAGTCGATTGTGTACGATAACATGCCCAGTTCTCCATCCTCTTTGAACAACAACAGCATGATTTCACCACCCATTAGTATTATTCTGAAATTTGGATGGAAGTTTGAATGCCTTGTCCACTTGTTAATTTCGTCGGTGCCTATAATTGGAAGAAACCAAAAGAAAATCACGGAGTAAAGTAGTGTTATGAAAGAAAGCGAGACATTCTGTGGAGTTGTAAGAACTACTAATATTTAAAAATAAACATTAAAGTAATAAATTATGAACAGATAGGCCACGATATTACGTGGCTTCCAAAGATCTTGGAATAACATACTGGACAGCAGCACAAGCGCTACAACTACTAATATTTAACAACCCTAAACAAAACCAACAGGAGCGATCATATTGGCCTACGAAAATACTTCAAAAAAAATTTATATGGAGAGAATTTTGCAAGATCAGCATGGCTTTGAAATCATTTCCAGCCAAATTCTTTCCGATTTTCTTACTTTTTTTCACACAAAAAAGGAAATGAGAAGAAAAACGGTAGAATGGAAAGCATCACCAACAAGATGATAAAATCCCCATTAGAAAACATGTTTCTGCAATCTACACACACATGTAAAGTTAAGAACATCAAAACTAAACTAAAATCGTAATGAAGTTCACTCGATGATCTCATATCCTAGAGTTTGATGAGCAACAGGGGTTGCAGACATACAAGCTGTCAAGGAACCCCAACTATCACGAATAAATATTTCTTACAGTGGAATAGATTTAACTAAGAGAAAAGGGAAAGAAAAGAAAAAAAAAAAAAAAAAACTCACCCTCAAAGCAGCATGATGAACAAATCCTGTAGTTACACCAGAATGATTTTTCTACCTTGCTAGCTGGTACCTGATACTAGGAGAATCTACAGATATCCAACCCATTTAGAACTTAAAATAATCTTTATTCTCACACTGATCTACTCATTAACACTCCCAGTAGACTCACAGACCATCTCTACACATGTCTATGATGGAACCCTCATGACTTCTGGAGAACATATTTCTCATATAATGCAAGGATGTCTTTCTTGTTGTGACTTCGCAACTTGAGGATCTCAGCACCATGATCATGTTTTGTAAGTTCCTGCTTTAGTTCCTGGATAGTGAGCTTTCTATAATCTTCCTGGTCCGTTCGCTGACTTTGATTATCCTCATTGCCCTTGAACACTGAACCACCATCTTCTGGTTGTGTAAGCATTACAGGGCTGGTTGTACTCCTCAACCTCTTCTTTCCTCTTCTGTCATCTGTGCCCGTGTCTTGAACAGACCCTACACCCATTTCAACATCTTCTGTTCTAATTCGTTTTCCATGGGAGGCAGCCTTAAGCTTGCCATCCAATGCTGACTCATTCAGACGAACTGAAGTAAACTCCTGTTGGAGGGAATCAAGTTTAGCCCGTGCTGCTTCCAACTGAAGAGAAAAGTCTTCAGCTCTTTTATTTGCAACACTGTGGGCTTTCCGTTCAGCATCCAGAAGATCTTGAAGTGCTTTAACTGTACTAGCCCTCTCCACATTGTTTGATTTCAGAAGTGACTCTATTTCTTTCTCCCTTTCTTCAACTCTAGCTTCTAGCAATCCAACTTTCAAGACAGCATCCATCTCCGACACACGAACACTTTCAAGTTCACCAGCCAAATCATTTTTCTGTCTATCCAAGCTTTCAATATGCCTCTGAGCCCTCTCAATTTGGGCTAATCTTTCCATTGCCAATTTCTGAAACTCATTTTTTTCCTTTTGAGCAGATACTGCATCAGTCCTTGCTTTATCAGCTAATTCTGTAGCCCTCTTACATTCTTTTTCAGCATGATTACACCTTTCCTGGACTTCTGCAAACCTCTCAAACTCAGATCGGTACCTTACCTCCAGATGGATCTTCTCTTGTTCCAGAATCCTAGCTTCTTTCTCATAAGATTGGGCCTTAGCATTTGCAATCTCCAGTCTCTCAGCCAACTCTTTAATTTCAAGTTTCAGGGAGGATATTTCAGTATCATAACTCTTCATCTTTGACTCAGCAGCCTGCAGAAGGACTTCTTACAGTTAAATTGCCGTTCATGCATGTGTGCAAATTATTACCACCATATGGTTTTGGTTGATGTTTGATTTCACCCAAAGTGCATGCATACATGCATTTTTAGCGTGGGGGAGTTGCAATCAGGTGTTCCAAGAAACATACCTTTAGCTCCATGTTTAAGGTTGTCAAACACTGCTCTGCATGCTCTATCTTCCTATTCTTCTCCTTTATTTCATCTTCCTGCATATCCATTGATATAGAAATTATTAACTTTTCTTCTGGTATGTTCATTCATTGAAATAAAAGACATAACAATGAGCTTTGTATGTACAAGCAAAAATGCCTATGTCAGAAACAATTACCTTCACCACCAAACGGCCAGAAAATTCTTCTCGCAGTGCATCTTCCCTCAGTTGTGTTTCTTTATTAATTCTTCCTTGCACATTCGCTGCCTTCTCTAAAGCAGCTTTTGTCTCTCTTACAGCAATGTCATACTTCCGTTTCCACTCTGCTGCCTCTTCTTCAGCTGACCTAGTTTGTTCATGTGCAGCAGCCAACCTTGCTTCAGCAGCACTGCTCCGAGACTTGAGAATTGCAATCTCTGAAGCTGCCTGCTCTTCATCAGCTTTCTGCTTTGATAACACCTGATCATGTTTTCTTTTCCAGTTGGATGTTTCTTGCTTGGCAGTATCCAATGTTTTCACCAAGTTAGAACACCTCTCATCCAATGAACTACGATTACTTTGTAAATCATTTATGCGCCTCATATAATCATCAGCAAGCTTCTTCTTTTCATTAATAGCTTCATCATATCGCTTCATATATTCAGACTTGTCTTTCTCACTAGCTTCTAGTTGCTTGTGAAGTAACGCGATTTTATCCTCCATTGAGCGACATCGCAGCACAAGAGAACTCTTCTCGGATCCAATTTTATCATTTAGCCGTTTTGCAAGGTCAAGTATTGGACCTTCCAAACTGGGGAACAAAATAGTTTTCCTTTTTCAATAAAAAAGTGCAACCTTATAAACAACCAAAAGGGAGAGAAATATACAGACCTTTGTTGTAGGAACATCGCTAATTTCTGCCATTTCCCTGGACCATGACATGATGTCTCATATTCAGATAAAAGACCATCAAGGACCTGCATGACATTCACAAACCAGTTCAATCACAATATAATGCAATAAACCACAACATGAATCTGGAACATCATTTTAAGTGCATTTCTAACAAAGTCCCTCAGGCAAGGGAAATGCAACTCACCTCATCTCTATGGCAATATTCTTTTTATCCATGCATAATGGGGCCCCAGTGTAACTAAATAACTTTTTGGCAATGACAAACACATTTACAGGTGCTAATGACAGCTCAAGCATGAATCTAACATAGCTCTTCTAGCTTGGCTTCTTTGGCAAGTTAATCATTGAATATCACAGTAATACTTCAAAGCATATGCTAAAATTCCTATTTTGTTTCCTCCAGCTACTCCACATTGACAATTATCTCAGCAACATCTTAATAAATCAGAAAGTATAATTCCATGAAACCAGTTCATTTAGAGACAAGGCCCATCTCAAATAAGTTTCCCAGGGAGTGCTGGCAGGAGGAATTGAGAGACTCACACTGCATCTACCTTGATGGCACAGGCTTGATCACAAGGACAAATAATCACATCTGTAGGCCCAAGATCTCAATATGACAAAGACTCATCTGGATAGCACCTTTATATGCACACTGATTTACAGCTATAAGAGTTCTGGAAATTTCAGAAAAGTTGAAAGAGGAAAGAACAAATGAAAAGGATTCATCTACTAACCCGGACCTTGTATTGACCCATTAAAAACTACAGAAAGCAATTTCATTCTCTAATTTTACCAATTATGTCCACCTTTCAAATAAAACCCTTGTTCAACTTGAGGCATCTAACAAACTCAGACATACCATTAGAACTTATAATGAGAGACGGAGCGAAGTAGAGTCCAAGTAACAAAACTTGGATGCCCCAGTAACTTATAATTGATAATACAAATGAAAAAATGCTTACTTTCACAACGTTATCAACATTGGCATCAGAAGCATGACAGGCTGCTCTCAGTCTCTTTTCCATGTTTTGTATAGTGTTTGAACATCTCAAGTCTGCCTCCATAAATGCATTCCTCTTGTAATCCTACATCAGAAGCCATATTTAATCCACACAAGCGTGCGCAAACATGGAACAAGTAATCCTATACAAAATCTACCTCCTTTTTTTATGGAAAAGAATCTGTCATCTGCTTTAACCAGAAGATAACTTGAATCACAACTTTAGTAATTTGGCAACCATATGATCTACACAATTTTAGCTATTTTTCCTGCCATCAATTAGATAAAACCTGCCAAAACCCTAGTAATTGTCCCAACCCTAGAGCATATGCAAAAGGGAAAAAAGTTCAATAGCTATTTTTCTCTTTGATAAATGTTTTAGCTTGTTCAGTATCTTTGTTGTGTACGACCATGAGGCAATGTTTACATGGTTTCTGTGTGTAACCTTAATAGTTTATAGCTAGAAAGTTCAAATTTTAGATTTTACTCACTCATCCTGGTGATTCAAAATTCTCTAAGCAAAGCTATCACACTTTATGACACCAATTTAGGCATTGTACAGGAAATACACATGCTTGCGAAATGGGCACATAAAGAGAAGCTTAATGTCTCATAGGAGTGCTAAAGCCAGTTCCTATAGCAGCATGGCCCTTTTTCTGTACATATCCAAATAGGTACCTGTGTGGCAAAAAACCACCAACCAACCACCCAGGCACATAAATATCAGCATCATAATGAAGATTATATCTGCCTAGTGGCCATATATAAGAATATAAACATCTACTATAAATGGATTTTAAATGACAAGCTAATAATTTGTAGCATATTTTTTGTAATGTTTAAGAATTTTAGATTACTAGAACAGAGAGAAAACAATTGAAAATCTAATTAAGAGTTATCATGTCACCAATAAATATTTCTAGTAATGCGGTTTTGCCTCATGATATGAATCATCTAACTGCATTATGTTTGACCAGTTAACTCTCAGAAACTAAAATAAAATAAAATTATAGAAGTGATTCAAGGCCTACACCTCATGCCCTTGAGTAATCCAACATATAGCCTAAGTTGATGTCATTTGAAGAAATTGGTTTCTTATGCATCCTTTCCATGTTTTGCATAACTTTCCAAAAATTTTCATCATCTACTCTCCACTTTCCAGTTACAAGCAGTTAAGCACCTTTAAAACAAAAGGCTGAATACAATAACCCATCATACAAGGCCAGATTAAATATTTCACTGTAGCATTCTTAATATATTCATTACCTCAAATGCTCTTCTGGAGAATTTCTGGAGAAGCTCTTCATATTTCTTCCTTGCTGAACCAATCCCCACAGCAGCAGCATTAAATGCAGCCAGTGATTTTTGAACAGCTGCTTCATGTGATTCTCTCAAAGCAACCTACAGTTGCCAGACTTAGAATATGATGGAAATCACCAAATAGGTAGGGGATGAGCATCACTTACTTCCTCAGTTGGCTTCGAACGGTCAAAACTTGACATATAAATTTCAGTGGCAGCATCATACGCTCGCCTACACTCAGCTTCTTCAACACTCTGAAACACAACATTACTAGAGATGAAGAAAAAAGAAAAAAGAAAATTATCACTGCACCTGCTTTTTGAAAAAAAAAAATTAAAGTTTTTTGAGAGTAAAAGTTATTGTTTATCCCATTTTTCCATTTTATATTAGTTTGTTACAAACAATTTGAATCATGTATATTTACGTGTGTTTGCGATTCTGCATGTGGATCCAGGATCTATCCACTAATACAATCTGGTTATATTTATGAGTTGGAATAAACCAAGATCTCTCTCCCCCCAATAGTTTGATTAAAAGTGCACTATCACAAATTCAAACCATATGTTGAATGTGTCTCTTATCATATTCCAATTGTGTTCGATAAAAAACCATTGACCTTTTCCTGTTCCAATTCACAACTTCTTGAAGATGACAACAAAGAAGCAAGATACTTAAGAATATATGAGGCCCAAGTATTCTTGAATATTTAAATTCTTAGACCTATTTACCTATATAGATATTGTTTCCATATCGGTAAACAATAATAATATAAGTAAATAATAAGAACCATGGAACTCCTACTCTTTAGAAAATTACATATGTTGGTGCTTTCGCACACAGCCAACACTTTAGCTGTCACTTCTGCCTCTGTTTTCTGGGACTTAAGATATTAAAAGGAAAGACTATAAACTGCAAGGAGCATGGAAGAAGAAATGGCAGTTTGGTTTCTTTGCAAATTCAGTTGGCTTTAGATAAATGCTTATATATTTCTCCAAATTCAACTAGAAATTACCAAATTCTACACACCAATTTAGTAATCGAATAATTTAAAAAAAAAAAAAGATTCCTTACAAAACACTTTCATATAAAACATTTGGTTTTTGTGCCAATGATATGTTATCTCTTGTCTGCTTTCAAGTCAGTCAGCAACACTTCGAGAGAGATTATAAGCTGGTCATGGGGATCAACTGTTTTCATCATTTAAATATTCATTTTTAGGACAGGATTTGATTTTATCTATGAACAGTAGCTTAAATCTCATTTATAATCTTGAGACAATGTTCAGTACATTGATGGCCTTAGATTTAGCATAATTCATGCTTTCAGTGAATAACTAATAATCCAAGATCATATAAAATGATAGAGTTAACAAAATAAAACACTTTTTTTTTCAAATAATATAGGTCCATGCATGAGTAGACAGATCCATCAAAATTGAGTTTTAGAAATGTAGAACAAGTAAAACAATATAATTTCATTTTCCTGGGGAAAAAAATTGTCCACCTTGTTACTGATACCCAAAAAAAGTAGCATATAGGTTAAAGAAATCTATTGAATATTTGAAGGTTACATGTGGACTTTTGCAGTACCCAATGCTGATTAGAACCAGTTTGTAGAGGAGTACACTGAATGATTGAAGAAAATGTTGGGAGGGATGACTAGGAATCCAAGCAGCCATCTGCTATATTAACTTTCATGATTTCAAAAAGATAAAAGAGTTCCAAGCAGGATGCATACCTGCCATGAGGAAGATATTGTTGGTACTGCACCATTATTGAGAGCCTCTAGATAAGATTCTGTAATACCAACAAGGACTGGGCCTGTCATTACAGTGGCGCCAATTTGCTTGGGCCTTGTTCTCTCAAAAACAAATTTTGTCAATGCATCCAGCCCAGCTCTAAATTCAGGCCTTAGTTTATCCAACTGCATATAAAACAAAGGGCTTAAGTTCACACAGTCCATCAGTAAGAAAACATAAGAATGCATGTGCTCGTGTACGAGGGAAGAAGCATGTATACCACGTAAGGTACTAACCGAAATTTGATCCATACGCTGGAGATCATTTTCATTGTTCAAAGGCCGCACAAGAGGGAAGCATTCTCTGTCTGGAAACAGAGCTCGAATTGAGTCCCGAATCTATGACCATTACCAATGCATAATTAGCTCCTCTTAACATAAAAGGAAAAAAAAAAATCCAGCACAATTCAGGTAAGACAAGCTAAGAAAAAGGATATCTCCAAAAATCCTGTCCAAATATCTGAAAAAATAGAGACTCCTTTGCAAAAGAGTCTGTGTAACTAAGTAAAACATGCAGTTAGAAAAAAACTAACTTTTACCTCATTTTTAGCAGCTATATCTTTTCCATTTCCCTGAACTGGCCTTAGAGCAAGCTCTAGATAGTCACGGGGTGTTATTCTCCTATTATCCTCAACTAAATCCAGATAAAAATCCTGCAAGGTAATCAGGAAAACCATTTTGAGGGTTTTTGTAAAATTAAAAAGTTAATGTTCCAAAACAAAACAGGAAAATAATACCCTTAGAAGCCAAACAAAAATTGGGGAGAACTGCCCGAGTTCAGAAGCTGAACTTCTTCCACCAGAAGCTCTAACACGAATATGTTTTGTCATTTGAGTGACAAGGGAGAGTCGATCAAGTGCTGCTTCATCTATACCACCCATCTAAATAGAAGAGCATAAATAGGAAAATGAATAAAAATACAGTGAAAAGAGGGAGAGAGGAGACAATATGAACAGTGAAGATTAATCATGAATGTCAGAATGCATTATAACAGGATGAAAAATATTTTTCAAGAAACGTTAATTAAAAAAAACCAAGGTCTCAGAATAAGTTTCCCTTACCTGATTGTAAATGAACATACTAGATAGAAGGACAGCTAAGGAGAATATCTGAGTGCTGTACGTTCCCTGTCAAAGAAGAAATTTACTTATGATAGATTAAGTTAACATGGTGGCAAAACACAAGAATATGAATAATTGAACAATTACTGAATGATCCAAAAGAGCAGCTGTGTGGGAATATAAAAAGGATATGGTGTAATTATAAATAAGAAGAAATCACAGAAAACAAATTCTTCAATTAATAAAATTCATTACTAGCCATTTCATCAATTCTTGAAGTGCTAAAACATAAAACCAGCACAACAATCATCAGTTCATCCTGATAAAGTAAATGCGCTTACTGTTTGATCATATGCATCTATTCCTTCACTGTCTAACAGTAAGAGATTGTACTGAGTTCCATCAAGGGCAGTTCTCTTTAACGGTGCACTCCACAACCAAAGTCCTTTTGTACATGGCCGATGAGTGGATGCTACTTGAAATCCACTACTCCTGCCAATAAGCTACAATACAGAAGTCCACCTCTTAGTTAATAACTGACACATGAGGTCAGTTGCAGAAATGGAATGTCATAACAAATAACTCTATAATAAGCTTCAACAAACAAAATTCCAGTAGACATTCATTGATAAATCTACTAGTGTGCATCTTAGGTAAAGGAATTGTGCATAACATCTAATGCAAATACTGCATTTTGTAATTTTGAACTTTTCCACAACCCAAACCCTAACTACATTCCAATTAAATCCCTAAACATATTACAATCCTAAAAGTCCCAATCTTCAACCAACCAAACAGCATAAACCAACCAGAATCAATTCCCTTACCTGATTCAAAATAAAGCTTTTTCCCTGTCGAGCGCGACCACAGACTGAAACGACACCGATTGGTTCCTTAACAAGCTGGAGAGTAGCCACTGCTTCTGGATCCATTCGAAACTTCCCTTTCTCATCGCAGTAAACAAGTCGGATCGGCCTAGCTGGTCCGGTGACAGGAGGAGCCGACGGAGACGGCGACATGGAGGAAGACGCCGACTGAGAGGAGGATGACTGGGGAGAGGAGTCCGCGCTTCCTCTAAACATTCTGAACATCTTGTACGTTTCGGCGGTGAGCCTGTGATGTGTGTTTTGCTTTTGATTTTCTTGCTTTCTTTTCGGTTCTCACTTGTCTGGCAGCGATTTGGGTTCAAAATTGGGGAGGGAAAGGGTAAGGAAGAAGCGGTGAGAACGAATAAAGGAGGGGGTGAGGGAAAACACCTCCACGCTTCTTTTGAGAGTCAGAACGACAGCGTGGAAATAAAGCTAACATCTCGGTCTGGCTATTTATTTATTTATTTATTGTTATTTTTTTATGAGATTTATTTATTGGATTGGATCTCAAGGAACATGTCAATTTACAAATGTTTTTTTTATAAAAAAAACATTTACACTCATTAAAATAAATATATTATAAAAAAATAAAATTTCTGACCAAAAAATTTCAAAAATTATTAAAAAATAAAATTTGCTCTAATCTTTCAAAGACTTTTAAGAACAGAAAATATAATATTTTGCACTCATGAAAATAAATATATTATAAAAAATAAAAAAGATATAAAATTTCTTACCAAACAATTTCAAGAATTATTTAAAAATATAATTTCTTTTAATCTTTCAAATACTTTTAGGAATTGAAAACATTATATACTCTAGTTACTCTATAAAAAGGGTTTTGATGACAAAAAATGACATATTTAAATCAATTAAAAATTACTTAAGTATTGTAAAATAAAAATCAGTGAACTCCTCAATGGAGATCTTATAAGACCAAGTTTTTATGGTCTTGTATTGCCTTTAATGTCCCAAATAAAAGCAGAAATTGATAAAAGAACAAGAAGATTAGTCATAAACTAAATAGATGACGTGGATGTTATTTATGGGTTGATTTATAAAATATATAAATTGTTATTATAATGTTAGTTGAAAGTTAAATTTATAAATTTTTATTATAATATTTAAGTCAGACTTGACATTCTATCAGGTTCAGATAAATTAAATTTATCAGTTATACTAAATATAAATATAAAAGTTTTGAGTCTAACTGAAATGCTAGATCTAAAAACTTAATTAATAATAATAATAATTTTTAATTTTACCCTTCAAATCAAATTTATGTTTTTTATCAGTAATAATATTTTTAAAAAATTTATTAATAATAATAATAATAAATATGTCTAACTCAAGTTCATATAGTTTTTAATTTTACCTCTCAAATTAAATCTATAATTTTTCTTTAATAGTAATAATTATTTTTTTAAATTTAATAATAATAACAATAAAAAAAAAAGACTCACGTTTCTTAGATATAACATTCATTTCCAAACCTAAGTAACTTGGATATGGTGTCCCTGTCAAACCCTATCTCCTAAAAACCCTATCTCCTAAAGTGTGGCCTTGTCAAATCAAAATTTTCAGGGTTTGGTCACGCAATACCTATATTACTTAGGTCTGACACCATAAGCACACCCAAGTAACTTGGGATTAACACCCTTGTCAAACCCATGTAACTTGGGTCTGGAGAGTTTTTAGGGTCAAGCTCCTTCAATAATAATAAAATAATAATATTAAACTTAAATGACCTAAGTAATTATAGTTTTTAATAATTCCTCCAATTCAAATTTATGATTTTTTTTAATAGTACTAATATTTTTAGAATAAAAGATAAACTAATAAACTCAAGTGGTGAAATGGAAGATAGCTTTCATGACAAAATGTATAATGGTATGGTTCAAAAATTGGATTAAAAATTATTATAAAAAAAATCATTGACTTTTGAGATATGGTATAAACAAGGGTATTGATAATGTATGTATATTGTATTTCAAATTTTTTTGATAAAATATAATAGAGACAATATGAGAACCATTTATTATATAATTATAGAATATCATATTAGTTGTTTTGTGTAATATAATTTATGTCAAAAGTGGGTTTGTATGATTGTTGACATGTTATGGATACGATGACAATTATAATAGTGAAAAAAATTTTTATTAACAGTGGTGATGACTATATATAACCAATGATTGCCACTTGTTCTATTCAATGTACATATGACATGAACTGCTAAGATATTGTTTGTGTAAGGAAAAATTTGCTATGATAATTTTAATTCCATAGTAAATGAATGACCAAGTAAGAAATTAACTATGTACTAGTTATATGAAATTTGGTAACAAGTAAACTTGTTGAAGCTTAAATAATTGTGTAATTATATAATGTAATCATAGAACAATGATATTAACATGTTTGACTTGAAATATTATGAAATTGATGGGAAAATATCCTAAAGTCAAGCATTTTAAACGACAAAAATGGAAAGATAAAATTTAAAGGAATAATTTTTTTTATTAGTATTTATATAGATAATATCATTTTTAAGTAGATGATGCAATTACCTTATAGGATTAAATAATTTATTTTGTGATGAATGAAAGATCCTGGATGAGAGATATAAAGGGTGAAATATTGGAAAGGCTGAAATTAAAAGATCTAGTTTATACATTAATGTACTTTTTAAGAATAATAAAATAAAATGTAATGATTTATTTCATTAATATGATTTAAATATCTGTTAAGTTGAAAATTAAAAGCTAACATAGATAATAAGTTTTGCAGAATATATTACCATTATGATAAAGCCATGACATGGAAAATTCCTAGTATAAAACAAATCCTTGTGGGTTATTCATAATGTGTATTAAGTTCATTAGACAGATCAATAAATAAATTTATTATAGTCAAGTAAGGTGAAGAATACACACACACACACCCCTTTTTATTTTTCAAAAGTGTTATAAAAATTCTGGGTTGTTATATTATGTGTCATGCATATTGGCAGATAACACGCTGCTTTTTAATATGATCATTACCACCAAGGTAGCCAGAAAGTTAGGTTTTAACCCATTTAACAAAAAAAAACCCCTATTTGTAATCCTTTTCTCGCTAAGAAAACCTAAATTAACATCTTAGACACCTTAACAAACTTGTTAATAAGCTTGTTAATAAGCTAAAATCAATCTTCAATCTCCTAAAAATTGAAAAACTAACCTATTTGAAAAAAACATCTAAAGACTTGATCTACCTTTTATGTCAAGATACGGGGTTAAAAACACTACAATGAAATTTTTCTTGCTAAATCGTTGACATAAAAAAAAAGTGTTCTTGGTGGTTGGATTATACATAATCAACTAACCTTATATCTCCTCCCCTATTTCACTGATACTTCTTCTAATCACTTAAATTTAGAGATTTAAATATTAACAAAATGATTTTAAAAAATGTGAAAACCTTAAGAAAAAGGAACAAAAAACAAAACAAAAACTTTATGGACTAAAATGAAAGGAAAATGTGCTCTATGCATAATGGAGAAAAAAGGGGTTGAATATTTATTTTACTTTCAAATTTGATCTTTAAAGTTTCAATTATTTTGAATCAATGAAATTGAATTTTATTTTACTAAATCGAGCAATAACTCTACATCTAAACTTATTTTTGACATCAAGAGAACTCTATATCAAGTCAACAAAAACAAATCATCAAGTTCAATCATAAATCAATTCAATGTGAAATGATGAGATTGAAAAAAAAAATAAAGTGGCTAAAAAAATTTTAAATGATCAAAAAAAAAAACATAACTAGTAATCATTGCAATCAATAATTGATTATGTCTTCCTTCTATGTTGCATTTTCATTATTATTTTTTTATACATTATCTCTTTCACCTTGCATTGTCTTGTGTGTTTATGATTTCAAACAACATTTACTGATTTATAAGCATTAATTTTACAAAACTGAACTTTAATTGTTACTATAAAAAGCAATTAAAAGAATGTAATCAAATTTGATAAAAAATAAAATAAAATTGACATGCCACAATGCTATTTTAGAGAGGGCTAGACATAAAAACTGAGAAAATCAGAAGGAAAAGAGGGAGGAGGGGAAAGAAAATAAGAATGGATAATTGGAGTCACACTGGACTCGAGTCATTGTCACACACAATCTCATAAGAAAGTTTTTATCAAGACAATTCCAATAATAACAAGGAGGACCACCATTGGATCTCGAAGGAAGTTATACATTCCACCACAATATATTGACCTCTTTCACATGCTAGTATATGTGTTATACATACCATCCATTTCTTTACTTTAGTCCTTGGTTTGGTAAAAAAAAAAAAAGAGTAAAACATTTGTTTCAATTTCAAATTCAGTTTTTAAAATTTAATTATTTCAAATCAATAAAATTAGATTTTATTTTACCAAATTGAACATTAACTTAGACTCCTTGAATGTTTTCTTAACACAACAAGATGTAAGCAAGTATCCATGTATATACTATTTGAATTTAAATTCCTAAGAGATAAGGATTAGAATAAGGTTGGAGGTTGATAAGATTGTGGTAAAGTTAAACTCTACTTGCTGTAACTGATTGCAGATTCTCTGCAACACACACACACACACTGCTTGTAGTTAGTAGGATTACGCAATGCTTCATATAAATCCTACAATATCTTACATGGTATCAGAGCAATATCATTAATTTTTTTTTCTTCTCCTATCATTGCTGTCAATCACAATGAGTGATTTAACCACAAATCTAGTGACAATTAATGTCACAGCACAAGCTCTCTCAAACTAAACAGTTCCAATTACCTATCATGGAAACTACAGTTTCAAACACTTTTTTGTTGGTTATGATTTACATTGGTACATAAATGGTACCAAGCCATGTCCATCATAACACCTTACCACCAGCAACAGTAACATCACAATCGAACACTTGAATCCATAATATATCACTTAGATACGTCAAGATCATCTTATCCTCAATGCTATCATTAGATCCATTACACCTACAATCATCCTATTTATTACTACAGCAAAATCTTCTCCCGAAGCATGGAGCATTCTTGTTGCCACATATGTTACTCCATCTAGAGGATAAATCAAACAAGTGAAATCGCAACTCAGATTGCTAACCAAAGGCACTCTCAGTATAACAGATTTTCTGCAATCTATCAAAACCAAAGCTAAATGAACTTACAGTATTAGGTGCGCTAATTGACAATGAAGACCTGACAGATAAAATTCTTGACGAACTTGGTGACAAATACTGAGAACTAGTAAGGGTTGTGCAAGTCAGGGAGAATGCCATAAGTTTTGATGAGCTTCATGAAAAGCTCTTAATGTTTGAAGCCTTTTTGCATGCAACTCCTAAAGCTGTTAACTTTTTCCCACCAACTACCTCACATGCCAATTGCAACCAGTGCTCTCCCTTTCCTAACGTCAATCGCAATCTGCCTAATCACTCAAGTTATGGTGGAAACTGGTGTTCGTATGGCAACCAGCAGTCATGCCACATAGGTCTAAATCAGTTTCTTTCTACTCCACCCATACATAACAGCAATTGACCGCCACCAAGGCCATACCTTGGTTATTGCCAAATCTGTGGCATTCAGGGTCATATAGCAAAAAAATGCCCTTCTTTCTGACTTGTTCCTCTCAACAATCCAAATCCAACCACCACTTCATAGTTACCATAAGCCAACATGGCAACCCGCACCCCTCTAGTTTCTTCTTCGTGGATGATGGACAGTAGGGCATCCCACCACATTACATCTGATCTTCAAACCTTGCTCAACATCTACCATATATGGGCACTAATGATGTTTTGATAGGGGATGGTAAAGGTTTAAAAATTACGCACCTGGGGTTCAATCAATTTTCCTCCTCCACTTACTCATTTCATTTAAATAATATCCTTTATGTTCCTGACATTAAACACAATTTAATTTCCATATATCAATTCTATGTTAATAATAATGTCTCAATTGAGTTCTTACCATGGTGTTTTCTTGTGAAGGATCTATTGACGGGGGAAATTCGAGCAAAGGGCAAACCCAATGAAGGTGAGTACGAATGACCGTGTGTTACCGCTCCTCATGCTTTTTCAAGTGTCAAACTCGCTCTAATAAATTGGCATTTTCGATTAGGCCATCCTGTATTTTCTGTTTTAAATACCATTTTGTGAAAGCATCATTTAAATTCACATTCAATTTCTAAAGATTTTGTTTGCAATGCATGTCAATGTAATAAAAGTCACAAATTACCATTTTTTATATCTAGCTTAGTGTCTCTCAATCCTCTTGAATTAATATTTTCTAATGTATGGACCTCTCCTCTCTATTCTCTCGATGCATTTAAATATTATATTATTTTTGTGGATCACTTCACTAAATATATAAGGTTTTATCCATTACGAAAAAAATCTGAGGTCAAACCAACATTCATCAGTTTTAAAGCTCTTGTGGAAAATTATTTCAAGACAAATTATGACTATATACTCTGAAAATGGGGGTGAATACATTGTGTTGAAAGAATTCTTTGATACACATGGCATCTCTTATTTAACAACACCCCTAACACTCTTGAACATAATGGTTTTGCTGAGTGTTGTCATAGACATATTGTGAAAACCGGTCTCACGCTTTTAACTCATGCATCATTACCACTTTCTTTTTGGTCATATGCCTTTGCCACTGCAGTTTATCTAATTAATCGCATGCCCACTCCAATGTTAAATACTCATTCACCTTATGATGTTATTTTTCAACGCTCACCACATTATGAAAAACTTAGAGTTTTTGGTTGCTTATATTATTCTTGGCTTCATCCTCACAATGCACATAAGTTAGAACCTCGGTCCAAATCATGCATTTTCCTCGGTTATTCTTTGTCGCAAAGTGCATATTTGTGCTATGAACCCACCTCCTTTAAAATTATGGTTTTTAGGCATGTAACATTTCATGAGCATATTTTTCCTTATCATTCTTTACATACTATAGACACTACATTGAAATCCACTGCCATTGACATATGGATTCCACCAACAATCTCAGTTCAAACGACACTTCATGCGCCTTCTACACACTCTTCATCAGTCGCGCCTGATATCTGCACTATCAATGTCATATTTCCTCTGCCAATTATCATTTCACCAATACTAATACCTGCAACCCAACCAACCACGCCTTCCCTGCTTACCATGTCCACTGCCATTCCTCAACCCCAAACTTCCACCCAGACACTACCTATCTCCCCACAAACAATACTCTATCCAATCATTCTATGACTACCCAATCCAAAAACAACATTCATAAACCAATCCAAAAACTCACATTCACCACCCAACTCACCTGTGACATCACAGAACCAACCACTATTACCCAAGCCGCTCGTGACCCCAAGTGGTGCTCTGTCATGGTTAAGGAATACAGTGCTTTAATTAGTAATGAAACTTGGAATTTAGTCCCTCCTACTTGTGCTTCTAATGTGGTTGGCTGTAAATGGATTTTCAAGCTCAAAAGAAACATTGATGGAACGATGGCTCGCTATGAAGCTAGACTTGTGCGAAAGGATTTAATCAACATCCTAGCCTTGGCTTCTATGAGACTTTTAGCCCTGTGGTAAAACCAACAACAATTTGCCTTGTTCTGAGCATTACTGTTAGCAATGTTTGGCAGCTTCGCCAACTAGACATCAACAACGTCTTCCTTCAAAGCACCCTTACTGAGGATGTTTACATGGCCCAACCTCCAAGATTTTCTGATCCGAAAAAAGCTGACTTTGTCTGCAAGCTTACAAAGGCTATCTATGGGCTAAAGCAGATGCCTCGTGCATGGTATGAAGAGTTAAAGGGGTTTCTGACTGCCTTTGGTTTTTCCAACTCCCTTGCAGATACTTCACTCTTTATCTATAAGCACGACTTATATCTTATTTATATATTGGTGTATGTTGACGACATCATCGTTACAGGAAACCATGCTCCCAATGTTAACTAGTTCATCAAAAGTCTGGTAACTCGCTTCTTGTTAAAAGACTTGGGTTCCCTCACTCATTTCTTAAGCATTGAGGTTCAGACTCATTCTATAGGTGGTTTGCTCCTTTCTAAAAAAAGATATATTATGGACCTCCTACAACACAACAATATGGCTCTTACAAAACCTACTCCCACACCTCTACCTCTTGGCTGCACCTTGACATTGCACATAGGTGTTCCCATGGATGATTCGACCACCTATCATGCCACACTTGGAAGTCTTCAGTATCTATCTCTCACTCGACTAGACATCTGTTTCACTGTTAACAAACTTTCACAATTCATGCATAAGCCAATAGACATTTATTAGCAAATAGTGAAACGTGTGTTATGCTATCTGCAAGGCACTATACAAGAATGTTTGCTTCTACATCGTCATTCACCACCTTTAATCCATGCCTTCTCTGATGCAGATTGGGGGGGAGCAAGGACGACTTATCTTTCACCAGTGCTTACATAATTTATCTTGGTCAGAATCCCATCTCCCGGTCATCCAAAAAGCAACACACAACCGCCAGCTCTTCCACTGAAGCAGAATACCGAACAGTAACTGACACAGCTGCAGAAATCAACTGGATTTGCTCTCTCCTGATAGAGCTATATTTTCCAGTAAATAATGCTCAGTAATCTATTATGACAACATTGGTGCCACCCAGCTGAGCTCAAATCTTGTGTTCCACTCAAGGATGAAACATGTTGCTATTGATTTTCACTTCATTCGCTAGAGAGTATAATTGGGTACCTTAAGAGCGTTTCATATGTCTTTATAAGATCAATTAGCTGATACGCTGATAAAATCCTTACCTCCTTTACTATTCTGGCTACTCAAAAACAAGAATGGACTCATCAATCCTCGTCCATCTTAAAGGGGCATGTAAGCAAGTATCCATGTATGTACTATTTGAATTTAAATTCCTAAGAGATAAGGATTAGGATAAAGTTATAGGTTAATAAGATTGTAGTAGAGTTAAACTCTACTTGCTGTAACTGACTACAGATTCTCTGTAACACACACACACTGCTTGTAGTTACTAGGATTATATAGTGCTTCATAGAAATCCTACAATATCTTACAGGAGAACCCAAAACCAAGCTAAAAGAAACAAATTACTAAGTCTAATACCACATCAACAAAATGTGAAAGGATAAAAAAAGAAAAGTTAAGTAATAAAAAAGGGTTGAAAAAAGAGCCTGAATATTTAGTTCCTTATTTGACAAAAAAAAAAAGTAACAAAAAAAGGTTGAAAAAAGAGCCGGAATATTTAGTTCCTTATTTCAAAAAAAAAAAAACTAAAAATTTGTCAATTTCAAATTCAGTCTTTAAAGCTTCAATTATTTTGAATCAATAAAATTAAGTTTTATTTTATCAAATCAAGCATTAATCAAGCTTTGAATTTTTTTCCTCAACATCACCATAACCTAATATCAAGACAATAAAAACAAATCATTAAATTCAGTTCCATAGCAACTTAATATGAAATGATCATGTTGAAAAAGAAGATCAGGTGACCTAAAAAATTAATTATGCAACATTATTACAATCCACATTATATTGTGTTTATGTGTACAAAAAAATCATTGGCTCTTTTAGTTTCTTTTTAATTTTCCAACGGTATGAAACTTGTATTTCTTCAACATTATTATTAATTTTTTGGTAAAAATCTCCATTTGAATAGAAATACATGAAAAATAAAATTCAATTTTTTAGCATACAAATATTTTCCTTTCTAAACCTTCTCTAATCATTTTCAACAAAAATAAAAAATATTTAAGATAATTACCAAAATATCCTTTCAGAAGAGATTTTTATATAAAAAAACCCATCAAAATATTATTAATATCTATTAAATCCAAAAGAAATTCATATATAAAAAGAAAAATCATTTTCTAATATTTATTTTATTTTATTTTGAATTCTTATAGATTAAAAAAAAGTCATTGATTTAGATAAAAAATATTTTACAAGAAATTATATTTTACATTTATTTGTAAATTATATATATATATATATATATATATGTGTGTGTGTGTGTGTGTGTGTGTGTGTGTGGATGCACGCCTATGTGTGTTATAAAATACAATTGTATACACCATATAAATATAATATTATTTATACATTTTCTTGCTAAATGTTTTTATTTTAAAATCCATTAGATACTTTTATATTCAAAACATCCTAAAATAAAATCTCTCATGCCAAAAAACCCACTTAAACATTATAATCAAGCTCTAACTATTTTTTAATAATATTTAAAATCCAATAAATATTTTTTTATTCCATCTCTAACTAAAATAATACTTTTAATTTAAAATCTATTAAATATTTTTTATTTTTCTTGTTAATAGTGGCGTAAGATTCAAATAAACTTTATAATATTAAAGCTCTAAGTAGTCAAATACTATAAAATACAATTTGATCTCACTAAAATTGGTGTCATGTAATTAAAAACTAAAAACAATGTCATATCATGAAAGAAAAACACATGCTCTTTCTCTCTCTCTCTCTCTCTCATCATACCTTTTCTCTCTATTTTTAATATAATCTTTTTCTTCAAGTCTCCATCTCTTCTAGAAAGTAGGGGGAAAAAAACTTCCTTTCTCTCCATCTTTTTCAAAAAAGAGAAAAAAATATTGAAAAAAGAAAAATAACACAAACTTCTTTAATGTCCATTTAACTTTGAATCTAACAAATACAAATTATCAAGTTATTTATCTGATTTTAATTAGGAGTTTTAAAAACTAACAAAAAATTCATAGTAAAAAAAAAAAGTTTCAATGGTAACTCTCTCTGCCTTTAAATATAACTCCTAATTCATTCTTTTTATTAATCAATAGGAAAACCAATAAAAGTTTACCACTTTGATTCAAATTCTTGGTTTTTCATACTTTATACAAAAACAAAATGCTAAACTAGTCAAAACTTACTTTTCTTGGTAAAAGTTTTGTATCTAATTCTAATTCGTTGATAGTTATTCTTCTTTATATGATTTTTACATCAAATTAGAATACACCCATAACATTTTCACATCAATAAGAAGAGTTTGTTGACATAGAGAAAATTTATGGAGAAAAAAAAATCTATTGAGATAGAGTGTATATTGAAAGAGAGTTTTTTTTTTTTAATTTTTTTAATGATGTGATATTATTTTTATTTATTCAATAATATGACATTTATTTTAATGGGATCAAATTATAATTTATAGGACTTGACTAGTTACAACTTAAATACGTACCAACAAACTATCATTAGTGAAAAGTAGAGATCAATATTTAAAACAAAACTTTGATGTTGGCCCTGATTAAAAATTATTTTTGAAGCATATTAATAGAAATAAAATTATATATAAAGAATCAAAATGAGATTTTAGAATCAAAATATGCTTGAATATATCTTCAAAATGAGTTGACAACATCTAAAAGTACCAATACACGAGACGTTTAAAGCCATCATTGATTCAAAAGTTCAAAAACTAAAAAACAAAGCAAAATAGGGTCAAAAACCCATTTTTGAATCATATTAATAGAAGCAAAATTATACACGAAGAATAAAAATGAGACTTTAGAATCAAAATATGTTTAACCACATTTTGAAAATGAGTTGGAATAGCTTAAAAGTAACAATATATTTAGACGAGACTTTTAAAGCCATCACCGATTCAAAAGTCCAAAAACTCAAAAACAAGACAAAATAGGGTAAAAAACCCACCAACATGATTTTAAAATTATATTAGTCTAAAAAAAAGCAAAAATTTATTCTAAATAATACAAACATGCATAGGAATGCTAACAAACAAATATGTGAGATGATGTAGCAATTTAAAACATAACAACAAACAAGTAGTTTCTCCATTAAAATAGGATTAATGCTTTGAAGTTGTTTTGCTCTTACAATAATTTGTGTATGAGATATATTCAATTGCAGTTGCTAATTTTGCAATTAGACAAGCTATATATATAGCAAAAATTATCTCTTTTTATAGCTGTTATTGTTCATCTAACCGCTCAAATGATCGATCGATTCATAGTGATTAAGCTAATCGGTTAACTTGTTCTTGTAAATTTTCAGGTCTTCATCACCTATAAACAAGTGGTCAACTAGTTCATTTGGTATCACTAAATGGTCAACCGATTCATGTAGAATTTTAGATTTATCAGTTTTAATTCTGGTGAATTCTTAGAACTATTTTATCAATTATTTTTAAACGTAAGCAAAGTGAAGTATGTGCATTTATTTTAATTTGTGCTATCGAGTATGATATAAATATTTACATCTAAACACTAAAATGAACACTTAAAAAACTAAGTTTTTACTTGTTTTTGGATCTTGGACTTGTTGATTGATTTTTTCATTTAATGCTTATTGATGTAATCTTCATATAAACTTGTTTAAACTTAATCTCATCCAATTATATTATTAGTCTATTTCTCTTTAATTTTTATATTCAAAATACATAAAATATTAATATGTGACCCAACGATCAACAATATAAGCTTCCAGGATGAGTATATATGGGTTGTTATAACAACCGAGTGTATGTGAAAGCACGGGTTTCATGAAAACTTGAATTCATAAAAATAAAGGCTATTATAACAACCAAAATATAGGAAGTTTAAGGCTATCATGATAGCCTGGATGTTCATGAATGTGGGATGTTATAACAACTATAAATACATATATTAAAGGGACATTATGACAATGTGGATACATGTGAATGCAGGCTGCTATGGAAGTTATAAATATATGTATTTATGGACTATTATGACAATCATAAATATGTGAGAGTATGGGTTATTATGGCAAAAAAAATACATGTGTTGTCGTGACATATATAAAGTCGAATGATGAATTTGATTCCTAGATCAAGGGGGTTTTGATATGAATTGGGGTTAATCATAAAATCATAATTTTGAAGGAGTATTATGGTCACTGAAAAACCTATTGAAATGCAAGAGTCTAGGTAAAGGGATTAATTGTGTATGAGAAAGACGCATCACTCATACTGCCTACCTATAGTAAGCTAAATTGTTGATCGATTGTTTTTCTATGTCATGTTTCTATTTATCAGTTTGTCTAATGTTCAAGATAGATCCTCTTCACCAAGAAGGTCTCTACCTCATCAAGTCAAAACTTAACAGTTCTAAAACTCAAATTTCAATGTTGTATTTATATCTACTTTGTATCTTTAGTACATATAGATATACTTTATAATGTAACTTTATACCCCACATATTAAAGTCTATAGTTAATTCCTAACAATTATCTTTATTAATTCATTTGATAGTGGGATATCCATTGCATCATAAAATTAATACCTCAAATATTAATTAAACAAATGATTTTTTATGGTATTTTTAAATTTTTGGCCAAATTCTAATAGATAATCATAAACTAGTTATTATATAAATTTTTGTATTTTTTTCAAAGCATGATGAAAATGCAATTTTTTTTTTGTTTTTGTTTTAAATATGCATGAAAAACTTTTAGAATCAGGCTATATGCACACAAATAAAATATATTTTTGTATTTTTTGAATAAGGAATTTTTTGATTTTTTAATATATTTTTTTTCAAAATTTTAAAGAAAAATAAATATTTTTAATGCTAAATCAATATCTTATAGTGTAAGTCTACAACTCCATCATTAAGAGAAATTGTTGAAAAAACATGCAAGGGATCCATAAATAATTTTAAAATGATCCTTGATTTTTTTTCATAATTTGATTGGAAATCGTTTGGAGCTTGTTTGGCAAAACAAGAAAATAAGAGACAAACTAGTGTTAAAAGAAAATAGTATAGTATGTTTGCCAAACATGTTCTTATTAAAAAATCAGAGGCATAAAAAATATCTTAAGGCTGTGTTTGGAAAAAACGCCTCAAGAACAAGAAAAAATATTTTTTTTTCTTCAGTAAAAATAAGGCATGCCAAACATGCCCTTATGGCTGGGATGGGCTGAGCCTAGTTATGTGGGTTGGACTTAATGGCCCGAGGCCTAAGCCTAGAATTATAGGAAACAAAACAAACAAAAATCAAACAAGTGGTTTTTCCTGGAAATTCATGAAGAACACAAGGAACACGTTAAAGAACCTAACAATATAAATCTCATTTTAGACCATATCTCATAAAATTGAGGGCACTGAGACATGTAAAAACAACATTCAAACAAGATTTTAGGTTGTATGAACGTGATAATCATCCTAATATAATGATTATTTGATTTTTTTATAAAGAATAAAACGAAAGAACCAAAGATCAAATGCCATGATGTTGGTGTTTTTAAACCCTTTGGATTCTAAATTAATGATCAACAAGCTAAAATACATGTCTAAGAGCCAACAATCTATAAAAAAGGCATGAAAATCAAGAACCTAAGATAATGTTTATCCAATGAATATCAACCTATAAACCCAGAAAAACATAAAATTGCCCAACAATAGTTTAACCCGAAATAAACCTTAAAAAGCTAGAAAATAACCTAAACTTAGCAACCATAGCTTTATATGCCCAACATAATTTGTTTGATCTATTAAAACAACAAGAAACAAAAAAGCAAAAGTAAAAGCAAAACAGTAAGCAAAGTCTATATTACCTCCAACAACCAAAAACACATCTCAACATTGTTTTGTTGTCTATTTTTTATATTTTTAACCATAAACAACATGCATTTGACTTAAGCAAACCCAGCTAGCCACTAACAATAACATAATATAAAAAAAAATCTTTTAACATATTCTACCTTAAAACTTTATTAAACATCCCGAACCATTAAAACATGCTAAAATGTGTCTCAAATTGCCATTTAACACTCCAATAAACAATCTTAAACATCAAACCAAGCTTTAAACAAAACATACATATACTAAATCATATTATAACTAAGCATTTAAAAAAAATCAAATAAAACACTAATTATATCAAAGCTAACAAGAAGTTAATAAGGGAATGCATATTGAATATTTAATACAAACATTTAATAAGCAAAAAGAAATGGGAGGGGGTATGCTAATTGAGTTTCACCCCCTTCTCAAAGTTAGAAACATACGTGTATAAAAAAATACCTCTTCATTAAGGATTTCTAAACCAACTTTGGATTTTTAATAGTGTATTATGAAATGTTTTATGTTGTTTTTCTTGGTTGTTTAATGGTTTGGTGAAGGGTTTTCGGGTTCGGTAATACAAGGATATGTGTTTTCTAGGTTTCTCCTACCTTTCAATAGCCTTTAATAAGGGTTTTTAAAGGACAATAAAAGTCATCTATAAACCATAAGCTAGACAATTCTCACCATTTGATATTGAAGAATGAATCGCATCCATCCAATGAGATTAAGGATTAACCTTTGCAACATTTGAGAATTGACAAAGAGAGTACATTGGTTGGTTTTTATTAGTTTCTAGCACGACTAGTTGGGGTATGGATTTTGACCTCTTATAGTATTGCCTTTAGGCTATAAAAAAACTTTTGTTTTGTCTAGATAGAAGTATAAAATACAGGGTGTGTGGGGCTATATTTTTTGTTTTGTTTGGGGTAAAAGACGAGGGAGAATCAAGCTCTGCAAGGTGATGACAAAACTAAGTTTTTCTCCAAGACTTTTGGAGAAGAAGACTAATAGTGGTCAGATTTC
>NW_011502056.1:21670-26807 GCF_000495115.2 Populus euphratica | reverse complement strand
TGCAGAAAATGTTAGAAATTCCTGTTCCACAGCATGATCAAGAAAAGACAACAACTTATCATAATAACCATTAACATTTAACAAACCTATGGGTTTATGGTGAATATGGAGTTGGGCCCAAGAGGAAATATGAAAGATCTCTTTCAATGTGCCTAGACCACCTGGTAAAGCAATGAAGGCATCAGCATGGTTAAACATTGCATTCATTCGAGCTGACATTGTGGAGACCTGAAGTTCCTCTCCAATTGTTTTTCCAATGATGTCTCCTTGTGCTAAAGTTTCGGGACGACCCCTAAAACTTGACTACCTCCTAAAAATGCAGCTATTGACACACCTCCCATTCACCCCAGATTGCCTCCCCCACAGACTAAATGAATCTTTCTCTCAGCTAGCATTTGACCATGATGATTTGCTAATTCTAAAAACTCATTTTCTTTCCTAGGACTAGATCCACCGAAAACACAAATATTTCTTATGTGATGACCTGATGAACTTGCCATTTCTACATACTTCTAAATTTGTTGAATGCATAGGTTGAGTGGAAATGAAAGGAAGGAAGAGAGGATTTTATAGATGAGAAATTGAAAAAGGCAATCATACCACTTATATGTAGGCCAGCTGGAGTCTCACACACGCTCTCTCTCTTTATTTATTTATTTATTTATTTATTTTTGAAAAAAAACATGTGTATGTACAGGTAGTTGTGATTATAGCTCACATCTTCCCTTGGTTTTACGTTCAAGAATGGCTTAAACGCCCTCTATGGGTCTTTCCTAAAAACTAGCAAACAAGGTCCTTTTTAGTCAGATTCCCAAGACTAAGTCGAGCATGTTCTTTATAAAATAGTGGCCATAAATTATGAATTGCACAATGCATATCTCCACTAGGATGCGTCTCAAGAGTTAATAGAAGATTATCTAAAGACTCCTTACTCAGGCCATCCTTAATGAATTGTATTTTATCTTCACGGTTAATAGGTACCATTCCTAAAGAACAACATTGTGCATTACAAGTCCATCTGGCACGTCGATGATAGACTTTCAGTCGTTTTGCACGATGTTTCTTTGCAAAAGTGCTTTTACCTGTTCCAGACATGTATGAAATGAAGGAATTAGAGGACTCACCTGATAAATCAACCAATGAATATCTTCAAGAATTCCATGATTCATTAACAACCTCAATCTTGCACATCTAGCACGGTAAATTTTTGTAATCGCATTCTGAGGCAGAGTGGGAAAATACTTTTTCAATATTTCGAGATTAGTGTTCATTTTCAAATGAGAATTAGAACAAAGATTCAAAGAATTGCACTAATATATACATAGATATCAGTTATTATGGGAAACTGAAAGAACCAACTTAAGTCACGGAGTACCGTTGTCCGCCATTTGACCGGGGTGAGAGAAGCTAGCAAAAATCACTCAAAAAGAAACACAAAAATAATATGAAAGAAAAAAAATCAATCTTTATATATAGGATCACCTAATTCAATAGAGTCATTTTCAATTGAAAATTTATCAAAGTAAACTTTCAAACGATGTCCATTTACCTTGAAACATTGTCATTCTTTGAATTCTCGATATCACAGGCCCCATATGGATACACATGTTTCACAATAAAAGGACCGCTCTATCTTGATCTTAGTTTTTTAGGAAATAAATGTAGTCGAGAATTATAAAGTAAGACTTTTTGACCAATATTGAATGTTTTTCTCGGAATATTCTTATCATGAAACTCTTTGATTCTTGCTTTATGAATTCTTGAATTTTCATATGTATCATTTCTTATTTCCTCAAGCTCATTTATTTGTAATTTTAACAGTTGACTAGCATCATCCAGATTTGAATTGAAAGCTTTAATAGCCCAATAAGCTTTATGTTCAAGTTCCACAGGCAAGTGACAAGGTTTTCCATAGACTACTCTATAAGGTGACATACCTAATGATGTTTTATAAGCAGTTCGATAAGCCTAATGTGCATCATTAAGTCTTAAAGACCAGTTAGGGTTCACTGTTTTCTCCAAAATATGTTTGATCTCCCTATTAGCAAGCTCTCCTTGTCCACTTGTTTGAGGGTGATAAGGGGTGGCAACTTTGTATGTGATTCCATATTTCTTCATTAAAGACTCAAATGGCTTGTTGTAGAAATGTGTTCCACCATCACTTATTATGGCTCGAGGGACTCCAAATCGACTCAAAATATTCCACCATCATCTTTCTCACAAGGTTCAAGAGTGGGTTTTTCAATAACCTTACCACTGCGTAGAGTAGTGACTGATTTGACTTGATCCATGTGTTAGCTTCCGAAACTACTTGCATTTGCATTGTATTGCCCCTTGGGATTTTGTTGTGGTTGAGATGGAAACATACCTTTCTCTTGGAAACTGAGAGCAGATCTCAACTTTGCAAGAGTATTGATTAGTACTTAAAAGTGCATTTTTATCAAGGTTTTAGATCATCATTTTGCACTTGAAGTATCAATAACTCCTTAACTAAAGCATGTTTTATAATAATATATCTAATAATATAAAATACCTTTAATTTATGGTAAATGTTCATTTTAAATGCAGGCCTATCACATAAATGAAAGGATTGATTGATGAATTTAAAAACTGAAATTGAAAGGATAAAGAGATGGCCAAACATAGAAAAGAGATATCGGTGCAATCCAAACCAGAACACTGTTCGGTAATTGGGTCATATTTGGAGCTATAGATCTCATATTTAGGTCTACTTTATATGGATGGAAAGGTAAGACATAGACCTACAATTTTCATATGGAGCCCAAGATCTAAAAAGGCCACTTTCAAGTCCAAATTGTTGCAACAACAAAGAAGCCCGAATTTGTCTTCCAGCCCGAGCACTATTCACTATTTTGGCCATACCTGGAGTTGTAGAAGTACAAATGAGCTGAATGCTTTACACAAGAAAGCTGAGACAATTTCCTACAATTTTTATGTTTTCGAGTGGCTCCAATTTTGATGTTAGCAATGACATTTTGGGCAGACAAGAGAAGATAAGGATTGTCACCAAGTCAAGAGTTGGCCACCCACTCATCAATTAGTCATCAAATCAATAGTTCCCAATTTTGGCCTATAAAAGGAGGCATTTGCCGTGCATTTAGGCATCTTGGTTTCTAGATCAAGATCATGCTCTTGCTTTCTGTCTTTGTATTTTTTGTAATGTTTATGCTTTGCTCTCATTAATATCAAGTTTATGCCTTTCATTTCCTTTCCTTTACTTAGTTAACGTTTATCTTATTTATGTTCTTATTTTGGTTAATTAATTTTCTTTCTTTCATTATGGCTAGCTAAGTTTATTATGTCAAGGTGAAAAGGTTACACTAATGGTGTAAGAATAAGTATAGTGTAAACTTAATATGTACTTTAATGTTTGATACTAACATGTTTTATAGTTGTTATCTTGTTCACTCTTTAATACTTTGCTTGTTAAATGACTAATCTTGATTTATGTTATATAACACTTGGTACAACAAATGCTTGGCACTTTCATAGCTCATACTGTATGGTATAACTGACACCTGAGCTATGAAAGCAACTTGATTTGTTGTTAACATAAGTTATAATCATGAATGTTTGACGAGAATTACAAATATTAGCATTAATCGAATAAGATGACTAATGTAATCATGGTAACAATCTATAATCTGATTGGAACCTCCTTTGTTAACAATCTATAATCTGTAATCATGTTAACAATCTATAATGATTGGAACCTCCTTTGTGTGTGGTTTCCAATTGAATAATAAGAGTTTATACTATACTTGTTTAACATACTATTAGTGGAACCTCTAACTTTGACATTTGTTATTATCATCGTTTAATCCTTACATTAATATTCCATCTCCAAGTTCTCATCTTCTTCTTCTTCTTCTCCTTCTTTTTCTTTATTATTATTATTACTGCTACTATTATTATTATTATTATTATTATTATTATTGTTGTTATTGTCATTGTTATTACTATTATTATTGTTGTTGTTGTTATTATTATTATTGTTGTTGTTGTTATTATTATTATTGTTGTATTATTGTTATTATAATTTGTATAATTAACCTCCCTGTAGTTCGACCCCGGTCTTGCCGGGTTATTTATTACTTCGACACTCCTGCACTTGGCAGAAGACATCAATCTTTTAGTCGTGTCAAGTTTTTGGCGCCATTTCTGGGGAGGTAAGTTTTGTATAAATTATAATATTTATTTTATTTTCTCTTTTCACTTTTCTTGTATATAACTTTGTTTCTTGTCTATTGTTTCTTCTTCTTTTGTTTTATTCTTTCTTTTATTTTATTTCTACACGTGCATGAGAGTGTGGTCATGTACATCAAGTGGTAGACTTTGTAGGGTATCCTCATCATTTTCAGAAAATATGGCCGAAGAAGATAATCAATCACTTCATAATGAGAATAATGAGAATAACCGTGCTAGAACACTTAGAGACCATATGAATCCTAGAACACTTAGAGACCACATGAATCCCACAAGAACAAGTGCACCATTATGCATAGTTTTTCCTCTTGATGCATCTCATTTTAATTTTAAGCCAACCATTATTCAACTTTTACCTTCTTTTCATGGCTTAGATTTGGAAAATCCATACTTGCATTTAAGGGAATTTGAGGAGGTCTGCAACACATATAATAATTTAAATTGTAGCATGAACACCATCAGATTAAAGCTTTTTCCTTTTTCATTAAAAGATAAAGCTAAAACATGGCTACAAAATTTAAGACCAGGATCCATTCGTGCTTGGGATGAAATGCAACAACAATTTGCAAAGAATTTTATCCCATCTCATAGAACAAACTCTTTCAAAAGACAAATCACCACTTTCACTCAAAAACCAGGAGAAACATTTTACCAATGTTGGGATAGGTATCGAGACTTCCTTAGTACTTGCCCTCATCATGGTTTTGAAACATGGAGATTGGTTTCACATTTTTATGAAGGGTTAACACCTAGAGATAGGCAAATGGTTGAATTGATGTGCAATGGAACTTTTGAAGATAAAGATCCTGATGAAGCAATGGAGTACTTAGACTTGTTAGCTGAAAATGCTCAAAATTGGGACACCGCGAGTATTAATGAGGCACCGAGTAAAACTCAACCTTGAGGCACC
>NW_011502056.1:0-21649 GCF_000495115.2 Populus euphratica | reverse complement strand
GGTACTTGTGAGGCACCGAGTAAAACTCAACCTCATACATCTAGTGGAGGTATGTACAACCTTAGGGAAGATCATGACCTTCAAGCTAAGTTTGCATCTTTAGCTAGAAAAGTGGAGGCACTAGAATTGAAAAAGAGTGGCAATTAAAATCTGTTGAAAACATTGCGTGCCAAATATGTGAAACAAATGAACATTCAACCAATAACTGTCCAACCTTGCCTTCTTTTAAAGAATGTCTCCATGAACAAGCCCATGCTTTAAAGAGTTTCCAAAGGGCCAACCACATCCCATACTCACAAACATACAACCCTGGTTGGAGAAATCACCCAAATTTTAGTTGGAAGAGTGATAAGAACAATGTACAAACTTCATAACCACCGTTTCAAGCACACCATAATTTTCAAAATTCTCATGGATATGCACCTCCTTGTGCTCCACCTTCTAGAAGAAATCTTGAGGAAACATTGTATGCATTCATTGAAAAGCAAGAGATAATCAATACTCAACTTGCTCAAAACATGACAGATTTTAAAGATACTCTTGCAAAATTAACATCTGCTCCCAGTTTCCAAGAGAAAGGTAAGTTTCCATCTCAACCACAACAAAATCCCAAGGGGTAATACAATGCAAATGCAAGTAGTTCCAAAAGCCAACACATGGATCAAGTCAAATCAGTCGCTACTCTGCGCAGTGGTAAGGTTATTGAAAAACCCTCTCTTGAACCTTATGAGAAAGATGATGAGTCAATCTCTCAGGGTAAGGAAGGGGTTGAATCTAAAAATTGCAAAGAAAAGACTGATTCTCCGCCAGCACTTCCATTTCCTCAAGCCATGACCAAACAATGGAAAGTCAATCACAACTCTGAAATTTTTGAAACTTTCAAACACATAAGAATCAATATACCTTTGCTGGATGCTATTAAATAGGTTCCTTTCTATGCTAAATTTTTGAAAGATCTATACACTGTGAAGAGGAAACTGAATGTGAAAAAGAAAGCCTTTCTAGCCGAACAAGTAAGTGCCATTCTTTAGAACAATAATGCTTTGAAATATAAAGACCCTGGTTGTTCTATAATTTCTTGCTTTATTGGAGAACATAAAATTGAAAAAGCCTTACTTGATCTTGGTGCTAGTGTGAATTTACTTCCTTATTGAGTTTTCCAAAGTCTCAATCTAGGTGAGTTAAAACCAACTTTTATAACTCTTTTACTTGCCGATAGATCTATAAAAGTGCCTAGAGGAATAATTAAAGATGTGCTAGTACAAGTCGATAAATTCATTTATCTTGTGGATTTTGTTGTCTTGGACACACAACCTGTTGAAGTATGTAATTCATTTCCTGTTATTTTAGGACGTCCGTTTCTTGCAACTTCTAACGCATTGATTAATTGTAGGAATGGACTGATGAAGCTATCATTTGGAAACATGACATTGGAGATGAATATTTTCAACATTTGCAAGCAACCTGGAGATGATAATGATTTACAAGAAGTAGATCATATTGACGAATTAGTTTATGATCAACTTGAATCTACTTTAAGTAAAAATGAGCTGGATGAATCTGAAAATTTGCAAATGATTTATTCAAAGGAAGAAATCATGGATGAAAAACGCACTGAAAATATTGATGCGAATCTTTTGTCAAAAGTGACAACAAATTCGACATCTAACATCACACCAATCGATAATTACTTTCCTAACGAATCCTTACTTTCTCTTAATCCAATGCCTTGGTATGATAAAAATATCTATTTTCTTGCTTTAGGAGATTTGTCAGCTGATTGGAGTACCTAAGAAAAAGAAACGTTTTTAAGCAAAGTGAAGAATTTTTATTGTGATGACCCTAACTTATTCAAATATTGTCCTGATCAAATATTTCAAAGATTCATTGCCGACAATGAGGTAAGTAGTGTCATTAAACTTTGTCATTCTGAAACATGTGGAAGTTATTTCTCGTCAAAAAAGACAGCTGCAAAAATATTTCAAAATGGATTTTATTGGCCTACCATGTTCAAAGACATGCATGCATTCTGCAAAACTTGTGAAAATTGTCAAAAAGTTGATACTGGTCAAAACGTTTTGTTTTATAATTCTCAACTCTATGCATTCTCTAGAGAGCTAAGACCAAGATGGAGCAATCCTTATAGGGCTTGTGATATTGAGAATTCAATGAATGACAATGATTTTAAGGAAAATGGACATCATTTGAAAGCTTACTTTGATAATTTTCCTAGTGAAAATGAATCAATTCTAGTGCCACGGCTTTTCTAGCTAAAGATACAAACATGGCTTGAAGGTCATGATCTTCCCTAAGGTTGTACATACCTCCACTAGATGTATGAGGTTGAGTTTTACTCAGTGTCTCATAAGTACCCGTGGTGTCCCAATTTTGAGCATTTTTAGCTAACAAGTCTAAGTACTCCATTGCTTCATCAGGGTCTTTATCTTTAAAAGTTCCAATGCACATCAATTCAACCATTTGTCTGTCTCTAGGTGTTAACCCTTCATAAAAATGTGAAACCA
Source organism: Populus euphratica (assembly GCF_000495115.2). NCBI lineage: Eukaryota > Viridiplantae > Streptophyta > Magnoliopsida > Malpighiales > Salicaceae > Populus > Populus euphratica. The sequence continues at coordinate 19,127 of NW_011502056.1, read as the reverse complement.
ATCTCTATGTTTCAAAATCATGATGAGGGCAAGTATTAAGCAAGTCTCGATACCTATCCCAACATTGGTAAAATATTTCTCCTAGTTTTTTAGTGAAAGTGGTGATTTTTCTTTTGAAAGAGTTTGTTCTGTGAGATGGAAAAAACTTTTTTAAAAACTGTGTTGCATTCATCCCAAGCACGAATGGATCCTGGTCTTAAATTTTGTAGCCATGTTTTAGCTTTATCTTTTAATGAAAAAGGAAAAAGCTTTAATCTGATGGTGTTCATGCTACAATTTAAATCATTATATGTGTTACACACCTCCTCAAATTCTCTTAAATGCAAGTATGGATTCTCTAAATCTAAGGCATGAAAAGAAGGTAAAAGTTGAATAATGCCTAACTTAAAATTAAAATGAGATGCATCAAGAGGAAAAACTATGCATAATGGTGCACTTGTTCTTGTGAGATTCATGTGGTCTCTAAGTGTTCTAACACGGTTATTCTCATTATTCTCATTATGAAGTGATTGATTATCTTCTTCAGCCATATTTTCTGAAAATGATAAGGATACCCTACAAAGTCTACCACTTGAAGTATGTGACCACATTCTCATGCACGTGTAGGAATAAAATAAAAGAAAGAAGAAAATAAAAAGAAGAAGAAACAAGAGACAAGAAACAAAGTTATATACAAGAAAAGTGAAAAGAAAAAATAAAATAAATATTATAATTTATACAAGAACTTACCTCCCCAGCAACGGCCCCAAAAACTTGACACGACTAAAAGATTGATGTCTTCTCCCAAGTGTAGGAGTGTTGAAGTAATAAATAACCCAGCAAGACCAGGGTCGAACCATAGAAAGGTTAATTTGATAAATTACAGATAACAATAATACAACAACAATAACAATAATAACAATAACAACAACAACAATAATAACAATAATAATAATAGTAGTAGTAGTAGCAGTAGTAGTAATACTAATAACAATAATAATAATAATAATAGTAATAATAAGAATAAAGAAAAAGAAGGAGAAGAAGAAGAAGAAAAAGATGAAAACTTTGAGATGAAATATTAATGTAAGGATTAAATAATGATAATAACAAATGTCAAGGTTAGAGGTTCCACTAATGGTATGTCAAACAAACAAAGTATAAACTCTTATTATTCAATTGGAACCACATATAAAGGAGGTTCCAAACTGATTATAGATTGTTAACATGATTACATTAGTCATCTTATTCAATTAATCCTAATACTTGTAAATCTTGTCAAGCATTCATGATTATAATTTATGTTAACAACAAATCAAGTTCCTTTCATAGTTGAGGTGTCGGTTATACCATACAGTATGAACTATGAAAATACCATACATTATGGGCTATGAAAGTGCCAAGCATTTGTTGTACCAAGTGTTATACAACATAAATCAAGATTAGTCATTTAACAAGCAAAGTATTAAAGAGTGAACAAGATAACAAATACAAAACATGTTAGTATCAAACATTAAAGTCCATATTGAGTTTACATTATACTTATTCTTACACCATTAGTGTATCCTTTTCACCTTGACATAATAAACTTAACTAAACATAATGAATGAAAGAAAAATAAATAAACAAAATAAGAACATAAATAAGATAAAAGTTAAATAAGTAAATGAAAGGCATAAACTTGATATTAATAAAACCAAAGCATAAACATTACAAAGAATACAAAGAGAGAAAGGAAGAGCATGATCTTGATCTGGAAACCAAGATGCCTAAATGCATGGTAAATGCCTCATTTTATAGGCTAAAATTAGGAATTATTGATTTGATGACTAATTGATGAGTGGGTGACCAACTCTTGACTTGGTAACCATCCTTATCTTCTTTTGTCTGCCCAAAACGTCATTGATAACGTCAAAATTGGAGCCACTTGAAAACATGAAAGTTGTAGAAAATTGTCTCAGGTTTCTTGTGTAAAATATTCAAGTCATTTGGACTTCTAGAACTCCAGATATGGGTCAAACATTGAATAGTGCTCAGGCTGGAAGACATATTCGAACTTCTTTGTTGTTGCTACAATTTGGACTTGAAAATGACCTTTTTAGATCTTGGGCTCCATATGAAAGTTGTAGGCTTATGTCTTAACTTTCCATCCATATAATGTAGACCTAAATCTAAGATCTACATCTCCAGATATGATCTAATTACAGAATAGTGTTCTGGTTTGGATTGCACTGACATCTCTTTTCTAAGTTTGGTCATCTCTTTGTCCTTTCAATTTCAGTTCTTAAATTCATCAATCAATCCTTTCATTTATGTGATAGGCCTGCATTTAAAATTAACATTTACCATAAATTAAAGGTATCTTATATTATTAGATATATTATTATAAAACATGCTTTAATTAAGGAGTTATTGATACTTCAAGTGCAAAATAATGACATAAAATCTTGATAAAAAAATGCACTTTTAAGCACTAATCAGAATGAAGTTCAATCATTGTAGGCAAGTAGAAGTTGCATTGGTGTGTGATTACAAATGAAGAGAGCAAGAAATTGCTGGTGGGTCCTTACATCGTGAAGGTCGTAGACATTGAGAGACACATGTACATGTCAGCAACTCCTGATCCTGACTCTATGATCCGAAGTTCAGGGGAGACCTTCCTCAGCAACTTCCTATTTTGGCAGACTAGTGACTACCTGTTGTATTCTCCAAATGCAATATGGCCAGATATGAGGTTATGGCAATTGATGTGGGCAGTATTAGACCTTGGCGCAATCATTCTTTTTTTGTGACGAAAAAGAAGCAGCTGTAACAAAATTTTGATACTATGGAAGAATCTTTCATCGTACTCATATTGGGGTAGCCGAGCGTCTGCTATTGAATTCTACTTGAAAGTTGGAAGCTCAAAAGTCTGATGCCATACCCATTTGTTGTTAACTTCAGGAGATTAATTGCCATACCTGGGCACTTTCAATTTACAGAATGCTTCGACATAGGGTCTAATTTTGCACCGGTTAAATTTTAGAACCATACTGAATTACTTACAAGCAACAAATTTCTATTTATTTGTTGGAAAATCTTGAATTTTAGCTATCTGATCTCATATACAGGGGTTTACTGATTATATCATGTCATTGCGTGGACAGAACTGACGAAGCACAAACATCTGATTATGCAACGGGGGAGAATACCAATTGGAAAGAAAATACCCATTCTGTCTATGATTTGACACCGAATTTGCTAGATGAATATTTACTAACTCTAGCAGACTCCTTTCTTTTGAATTTGGCTAGAAAAGACTCATTATATATTGTAGATGGACTAATGAATCGAATGTATCAGTTTTGAAAGTTTATACTCAGTCAAATTTGAAGTGTTTATTGAAGTATCAAGAGGAGTTCTAAGCACATTTTATTAATGTGTAAGAGGGGTTCAATCCAACTTTGTTTGCATAGTTTTAAAACCTAACATGATGGTTGACCAGGTATAATAACCGGGTCACGGATTAGATGAGTTAATGGGTCAACCTATAAAAAAATAACTTTTATGATCATTGATCAATAACAAAGGCAACGGATCCTATAATATAACGTAAACTCAATAAACAAAATAATTCTATTATTTGCTTTATATAAACTCATTTAAGCGAGCCTTCAAGCCTGGACATGCTTTTTTTTTTTTTCAAGCCAAATCACCAATGGCAGACTCTTATAAAATAAAATAACAAAAGCATTCAATGCATCATAAATTCTACACCAACCTCATCGAAATCAACCCCACATTCAATAGCTAGAGCTAAATCCAATGCACTACCAAATCCTAAAAAAAAATCCCAAATTACAAATTATTCCAAGAAAACCAAAAAAAAATCGTAACAAAACCCATTTTCTCAAAATGGAAACTGAATCATAAAAATCATAACTTGATAACAACAAGCAACAATTTATTTGGATTCAACAACTTACTTTTGAATGAAGAAAAGAAGAGAATTAAGTCATCATATAAGTACTGGCCATAACATTGAAGGACAAGTTTTGGGTCATAAGCAAGCTTGAAATCAAGATCGAAACCATGAGATTTGAGAGAATTGAAGAAGATTGAGTTGAAAGATTTGAGTGATAAGTCATCAAGGAGGACTAAGAGGCGACAATTTGTTAGGGAATATATGGAGAAAGAGATTGAGAGAATAGGAAGGAGTGTGACAGGTAGAATTATTAAGATTGAGAAACTGTTTCTACCCATTTTTGCAGTCTTGACTGCCTAAGTGAGAGAGTGTGTATGTATGTGCAAGAGAGAGAGAGAGAGAGAGGCTAAAGGCTTACCAAAAATTAATAAGGTTTACTAAAAAGCTAAAGCTAAAAACAACATCATTGAACACACACACACACATAAAAAAATAGTAGCCAGGTCTCAGTCAGATTTACCTGGATCAACCAGGTCCTGGGTTAACCTTCCGAGTAGACCGGGTTTTGCCGGGTCAATTCCCTAACGGGTCTTTTCATCAATCTGGCTTGCTTCCAACCCCTAGTCAACCGGGTCCTAAGTTGACTCGTTGCGTCGGGCTAGATTTTAAAACACTACTTGTTTGGACCATGAGGTTGGCAATTTTATAATTTTTTAGCCAGCCTTATGTTTATGATGCTTTTATATGTTTTGTGGATTCTTAATTTGTTTGGACTTTCTATTATGTATGGGGAAAATAATTATTTATTTTAAATATTAGGATTTATTATTTTTGTTTATTTTCTTATTAAAGGAAACACAAAAAACAAAAACAAATCCTACTACAACTTGGAAACAATATGAGCCACCTTTTCCTTTAGTTTATATAATTAATGGGTTGTATGAAAGACTATAAATAAACCTTGAATTAATTATGTAATATTGTCATTCATTCTTATTTTCCTATAGCAGAACATGAATTTAATATTATAGGCTTTATTTTATTTTGTTAGATAAATGCTAAGTGACATGACTAAAAGATTGATGTCTTCTCCCAAGTGCAGGAGTGTTGAAGTAATAAATAACCCGGTAAGATTGAGGTCGAACCACAAGGAGGTTAAGTACAAACTATAAATAACAATTATAAACAACAACAACAATAATATTACTAGCAATAATAATAATAATAATAATAATAGTACTAATAATAGTAGTAGTAATAATAATAATAATAATAATAACAATAATAATAATAATAAAGAAGGAGAAGAAGAAGAAGATGATGAGAACTTTAAGATAAAAGATTAACGTAAGGATTAAACAAGGATTAAACAACGTTAGAGGTTCCACTAATGGTATGTCAAACAAGTATAGTATAAACTCTTATTATTCAATTGGAAACCACACACAAAAGAGGTTCCAATATGATGATATATTGTTAACATGATTACATTAGTCATCTTATTCGATTAATGTTAATACTTGTAAATCTTGTCAAGCATTCATGATTATAACTTATGTTAACAACAAATCAAGTTCCTTTCATAGCTTAGGTGTCGGTTATACCATACAGTATGAACTATGAAAGTGCCAAGCATTTGTTGTACCAAGTGTTATACAACATAAATCAAGATTAGTTATTTAACAAGCAAAGTATTAAAGAGTGAACAAGATAACAAATACAAAACACGTTAGTATCAAACATTAAAGTCCATATTAAGTTTACACTATACTTACTCTTACACCATTAGTGTAACCTTTTCACCTTGACATAATAAACTTAGCTAGACATAATGAAAGAAAGAAAAATAAATAAACAAAATAAGAATATAAATAAGATAAAAGTTAACTAAGTAAATGAAAGGAAATGAAAGGCATAAACTTGTTATTAATAAAAGCAAAGCATAAACATTAGAAAAAATACAAAGAGAGAAAGGCATTTAACAAGCAAAGTGAAGAGCATGATCTTGATCTGGAAACCAAGATGCCTAAATGCATGGCAAATGCCTCCTTTTATAAGCCAAAATTGGGAACTATTGATTTGATGACTAATTGGTGAGTGGGTGGCCAACTCTTAACTTGATGACAATCCTTATCTTCTCTTGTCTGCCCAAAACATCATTGATAACGTCAAAAATGATGATATAAAACCATGATAAAAATGCACTTTTAAGTACTAATCACTAAGACTTATTTGAATTTAATTAATATTTTATTTTCAGCTAGGATCCAAGATTTGTTTGGATCAGGTTATGGGCTTTTTAGTTTAAGGTTTTTAGGTCAATTTTATAAGTGGGTTGATGCAACTATATTATTCAATAGTTTCACCCACATTTAAGTTTTGCCTATATTTTATATATATAATACTTTGATATTCTTTGTTTTATGTTTTGAAGGCACTTTTGGATGAAAGACGCAAAAAGAAGTAAATTGAAAGTAATTGGCAAATTTGACCTTCAATTGATGTTTTGTGTAGAGCGTGAGCTCTAGAGTTCAAAATGAAGTGATTCCATTGGCATTAAAAAGCTAACATCCATACCTTTTTAGATATTTAAGGCAAGAAAATAAAATAAGAAAGAGCATAGAAATCACAGCCTTTAAAGTCAAATCTTGCAATCTGCTAGTGTTGACTTTCGACCATTCTAACTTGAATATCTGGAGCTACAGAATTCCAATTGATGAAAAATCATTTTTTTAGGATTCTTGACTCAAAGGCCTATAAATGCTCCAAAGTTAGCCAAAAAAAATATCATATGAGGGAGATATGATTTTTCAAAGATGACCATTGAATTCTGCCAATAAACAAGTTTTGTAAAGAAACGAGTCCAAATTACATTTTAAAGCATCTAAACCGATATCCAAGTTTTTATTTCAGCAATTTAGCTCCGCTTAGTCAAAGCTTAAAGATTTCATGCAAGGCTATTTCTCTTTTTTTAGGAAAATAGTTATTGAAGTACTTAATGTAAACTGTTTACTTAAGGGAGGATTATTTTGTAAAATAGAGACTAGGGTTCCCTAGGATATAAAAAGAAAGAGAGAAGAGAAGGGGGCAGCTAGCCAAGAAGAGAAAAATGCCCCCTACTCTAAGAAACTCAAAATTATGCATTCTTCCTTCTTTTTTTATTAATTGTTCAACAAACATACAAGCTAAAACACTTTTTCTTAGTTACAAAGACACGAAAACCTTCAGATTTCAAGAACTGTGAGATTTATTTTACTTTTTCTTTTTAGTTTATATGATGAATATGTTGTTCTCTTATACTTATTTTTTCAATGATTGTTTATTTTAATTGCTAGAGTGGATGTTAAGTTATTATTGTAGACAATCTATTGCTAAGTTTGATATCAAAACCGGAGTTGTGGTATGAACTTGTGAAGCAACTGAGTTTAATAATTATGGCGGATCTGCGTTATTAATCTTAGGGAGAACATTCAATTAAATCAAACATAGATTGTGGACAATTATGTTTTCTTGATTAATCAACTTATCTAGTTCTAAAGGCTGCCATTAAATTAAATTACTAATGCAAATATTGTGGTTGTTTGATGGTTAGGGTTAGTTATATGGTCGATCCGTTAACTAACCAATATTAAGAAGAGATAAATATTCAAAATATAAATTGATGTTTTGTTGTCATGATCAGTTCTGATTTCTATAGGTGAATGTGTGCTTGCGTTCAAGGTTTGTTATCTTGATAATTTTCTGATTTTATTTAATTTTACTTGATAGTTTTCTATTTCTTTTGCTTTAGCTTAGATAACGTCCAAACCCCCAAAATTGCATCTCATTTAGCATAAAAATTTGACTTGAACCTTTCTCGTGGGATCGACCCCTTGCTTGCTCGGTACTATCTTATGTGTTGTGTTTGAAGTTAGGGTAATTAATTTGTGTAACCGCGATATCGCAACATGGGTTAAATCACTCCACTAGGGTAGATCCATTAGGGTTAATTTTTCAAGAACTATTTAAACTCATGTAACTTAAATTTTAACAGTCATTGATGAATAATACTTTTGAATTTTTTAATTTTAATGTATGAGAGTGATTCTTGTATTCTTCAGTTTTTGAATGAATTGAATTTGACTTGTCAAAGATTAACTAGCTATGTGGTATCATTCAACTTCATTCTAATAGTGTTGGTGTCTTGGGGTAGGTTTCTATTGTGTCACACTCCTACCATATCTATTTTGGCTTTTTGGGATCATATCTCAATCTTGATTATAAGCTGCATGACCACATAATAATGAGATTCACATCAACTACATAACGACAAAGTATAGACATCACATTTCCAAGCTTGATGACATGTTTGATGAGTTATATGGATCTTGTATTTTCTCTAAAATTGATTTGAAAAGTGGATACCATCATATTAGGATGAAATAAGATGATTAATGGAAAACAACATTTAAGACTAAACATTTGTATGAATGATTAGTAATGCTATTACGACTTACAAATGAACCTAGTACTTTTATGTGTTTAATAAATCATGTGTTACATGCATTTATAGGTAAATTTATGGTTGTGTATTTTGATCACATTTTGATTTATATAAGAACTTAACTAAGCATCTTGATCATTTACGTAATGTACTTAATGTATTGTGTAGTGAGAAACTATATGTTAATCTTAAAAAGTGTACCTTTTGCATGGAGAAAATTGTTTTTCTTGGCTACGTTATAACTGCACAGGTATCTAGTTAGATGAAGAGAAAGTTAAAGCCATCTGAGATGAACCTACACCAAAATAAATAAGTGAGGTAAGGAGTTTTCATAGGTTAGCTAGTTTTTATAGGTGTTTTGTGAAAGATTTTAGTACATTTGCTTCACTTTTGAATGACGTTGTTAAGAAGTCAGTTGGATTTAAATGTAGGGAGGAACAAGAATTGGCTTCTATTTTTTTGAAAGAGAAATTATGCTCTACACCTATTTTGGCTTTACTTGACTTTACAATAGCATTTGAAATAGAAAGTCAAGCATCTGGAATAGGAATAAGTGTTGTTTTGATATAAGATCTGATTAGTACTTAAAAGTGTATTTTTATCAAGGTTTTATATCATCATTTTGCACTTAAAGTATCAATAACTCCTTAACTAGAGCATGTTTTGTAATAACTAGTCTGATAATATAAGATACCTTTAATTTATGATAAATGCTTATTTTAAATACAGGTATTCTCACAATTCAAAGGATTGATTGTTATGATTAACTATTGGAAGAGAAAGGACAAGGAAAAAGCTAAGTTTAGAAAAGAGATGTCGATTCAATTCAAATTTGAACACTATTCAGTCATTGGATCATATCTAAAGCTATAGATCTTAGATTTTAGTTTAGTTTATATGGATGGAAGGATAAGAAATAGGCCTACAATTTCATGATAGGGAAATGCCTAAATCTATCATTTTCAAATTCAAAATTTGGCCATAAAAGAGAAGTCAGAATCTGTCCTGTAATCCAACCCAAATACTACTCAGAATTTTATCCATAGTTAGAGTTCTAGAAGGCCAAATGATGTGAAATTTTATGAGTGGAAGGAAAAGATAATTTTAAACAACTTTCATGTAGAAGAACTGCTCACATTCTGATGGTAGCTTAAGGGCTATCCACCATGTCCACCAGCAGCATACTTAGTATTTTAGACATATCTTGAGCTGTAGTACTCCAAATACTATAGCATTTGGTGGGTGGAAGGTAAAGATAAGTTCCAACAACTTTCATGAAGAACACTTTACCAAATTTTGATTTCATAAATGTCATTTCATCTAGCTACAATGTGAGTGCTGCTATCCACCAAGTCCACTAAATCAATAGTTGGCCACTACATTAATTATCATCTAGCCATAATGTGAGTGTTGTTGTCCACCAAGTCCACTAAATCAATAGTTGACCACTACATTAATTATCAATTACCAAATGAATAGTTCCAAATTTTAGCTATAAAAGGAGGCATTTGCCATTCATTTAGGCATCTTGTTTTTTCAGATCAAGATCATGTTATTGCTCTCTCTCTTTATATTTTTACAAAGTTTGAGTTTTGCTTTCATTAATCTTTTGTTCATGCTTTTCATTTCCTTTACTATACTTAGTTAACTTCTATCATGTTTATGTTCTTATATTGTTTATTTATGTTTTTCTTCTTCATAATATCTAGCTAAGTTAATTATATTAAGGTGAAACGGTTTCACTAATGGTGTTAGGATAAGTATAATATAAACTCAATATGGACTTTAATGCTTATATCCTAAACAACTTGCTATTAACATGTCATATCATTTTTATCTTATTAATTCTTAATACCTTGCTTGTTAAATGGTTAATCTAGATTTAGCTAACACTTGTTATATCAAATACTTGATCCTTCATAGTCTTCTACCGACATCATTATTATTAGAGGAACTTGATTTGTTGTCAATATAAGTTAGCATCATGAATACTTGATAAAATTTATAAGTATGGTGTTACGTAAATAAGATGATTAATATGATCATGTTAATAATTTATAAAGAGTTTATACTTTATTTTTCTCTAATACTATTAGTGGATCCTCTAACCTTTACATTTATTTTTATCATTATATAATCTTCATATTAATCTTACATCTCAAAGGTCTCTTTAACTCATCATCACTATTGACATGACTAAAAGATTGATGTCTTCTCCCAAGTGCAGGAGTGTCGAAGTAATAAATAACCCGGCAAGACCGGGGTCGAACCATAGGGAGGTTAATTGTACAAATTATAAACAACAATTATAAACAACAATAATAACAATAATAACAATAACAACAACAACTATAATAATAATAATAATAATAATAATAATAATTACAATAATAGTAGTAGTAGTAGTAGTAGTAGTAGTAGTAATAATAATAATAATAATAATAATAATAATAGAAGAAGAAGAAGAAGATGATGAGAACTTGGAGATGGAAAATTAATGTAAGGATTAAACAATAATAATAACAAATGTCAAGGTTAGAGGTTCCACTAATGGTATGTCAAACAAGTATAGTATAAACTCTTATTATTCAATTGGAAACCACACACAAAGGAGGTTCCAATCAGATTATAGATTGTTAACATGATTACATTAGTCATCTTATTCGATTAATGCTAGTACTTGTAAATCTCGTTAAGCGTTCATGATTATAACTTATGTTAACAACAAATCAAGTTCCTTTCATAGCTCAGGTGTCGATTATACCATACAGTATGAACTATGAAAGTGCCAAGCATTTGTTGTACCAAGTGTTATACAACATAAATCAAGATTAGGCATTTAACAAGCAAAGTATTAAAGAGTGAATAAGATGACAAATACAAAACATGTTAGTATCAAACATTAAAGTCCATATTAAGTTTACACTATATTTATTCTTACACCATTAGTGTAACCTTTTCACCTTGACATAATAAACTTAGCTAGACATAATGAAAGAAAGAAAAATAAATAAACAAAACAAGAACATAAATAAGATAAGAGTTAACTAAGTAAAGGAAAGGAAATGAAAGGCATAAACTTGATATTAATGAAAGCAAAGCATAAGCAATACAAAAAATACAAAGAGAGAAATGAGGAGCATGATCTTGATCTGGAAACCAATATGCCTAAATGCATGGCAAATGCCTCCTTTTATAGGCCAAAATTAGGAACTATTGATTTGATGACTAATTGATGAGTGAGTGGCCAAATCTTGACTTGGTGACAATCTTTATCTTCTCTTGTCTGCCCAAAACATCATTGATAACGTCAAAACGGGAGCCACATGAAACATGAAAGTTGTAGGCAATTGTCTCAGCTTTCTTGTGTAAAAGTTTCAGCTCATTTGGACTTCTAGAACTCCAGATATGGCCAAAATACAGAATAGTGCTGGGGCTGGAGGACAGATTCGGGCTTCTTTGTTGTTGCAACAATTTGGACTTGAAAATGGCCTTTTTAGATCTTGGGCTCCATATGAAAGTTGTAGGTGTATGTCTTACCTTTCCATCCATATAAAGTAGACCTAAATCTGAGATCTAAAGCTCCAGATATGACCCAATTACCGAACAGTGTTCCAGTTTGGATTGCACCGACATCTCTTTTCTAATTTTGGTCATCTCTTTGCCCTTGCAATTTAAGTTCTTAAAGTCATCAATCAATCCTCTCATTTATGTGATAGGCCTGCATTTAAAATGAACATTTATCACAAATTAAAGGTATCTTATATTATTAGATATATTATTATAAAACATGCTTTAGTTAAGTAGTTATTGATACTTCAAGTGCAAAATGATGATATAAAACCATGATAAAAATGCACTTTTAAGTACTAATCAACTATCATCGTCATTGTTGTTGTTTTTATTTATATAGTGAACCTCCCTATGGTTCGACCTTGGTCTTGCCGGTTTATTTATTATTTTGACACTCCTATATTTGGGATAAGACATCAACTCTTTGATTGTGTCAAGATCGAAGACATATTGCGTATTTTAGTGAGAAGTGAAATAACCTTGAACAATCTCATTTATGATAAAGAATTCTATATGTTGGTAAGAGCACTTAAGACATGACAGCATTACTTGTGACCAAAAGAGTTTGTATTCCATTCAGATCATAAGTCCTGGAAACATCTACAAGGGTAAGTTGAATAGGAAACATGCAGAATGGGTTGAATTCACTGAAACTTTTTCTTACGTAATCAAGTATAATAAGCAAGGCAAAAAAAAACATAGTGGCTGACACACTTTCGCATAGGTATGTTCTTCTATACACCATGAATACTAGATTGCTAGGTTTTGAATATATGAAGGAATTATATGCTAATGATTCTAGTTTTGATAAGATTTATAATGCATACGGACATTTAACTTTGGTAAGTTTTATTTGATGGATGGTTACTTATTCAATAAGAATAGCTTGTGTGTTCCTGCTAGTTCTTTATGTGAATTATTTGTTCATGAAGCACATAAGGGTGGTTTAATGGGTCATTTTACCATTGCAAAAACTTTGGATGTATTGCATGATTATGTTAGCCAAAGATGAAAAGGGATGAGCAACGAATTGTGAACAATACATTGCTTATAGTAAAGGCAAAATTTAGAGGACAATCATATGGACTGTATACATCATTATCTGTGCTTGACAAACCTTAGGTAGATATCTCTATGGATTTTGTTTTAGGTTTAACTAGGTTAAAGAAAGGTAGAGACTCTAAGATGACGCATTTCATTGCATACCACAAAATTGCATCTTATATCACAGATTTGTTCTTTAGAGAGATTATACATTTGTATGGAATTCCTAGGAGTATAGTGTCAAATCATGATGTTAAGTTTCTTAGCTACTTTTAGAAGACTTTGTGGGGAAAGTTGGGAACTAAACTCCTATTTTTGACAACTTGTCATCCTTAAACAGATGAACATATTGAAGTAGTGAATACAAATTTATCCTACCTTTTGTGTGTTCTTATTCAAAAGAATTTGAAGAGTTGGAAAGAATGCATGCCTTTTGTTAAGTTTGCTTTATAATAGAATTATGCATATAACCACTGACTTTTCTCCTTTTGAAATTGTTTATGGGTTTAATCTACAAACTTCTATGGATTTAATTCCTTTACCTTTTAAAGAAAGGGTAAGTTTAAATAGTGAAATGAAGTAAAAGATGCTGAGCAAAAGGAGTTGAAGGTTAATAATATCAATAGCTTATAAAAGAAGAGAGATTAGCCAAATTTGAAAGTTGATTCAATTTTGTTGCAGAAACACAACTCCTAGTGAACCATAAGCAAACCACCTCAGAATCAATTGAAACTTCATATTATATCTACTAGGAGTGAGATTGCACCATTTATTAAATTTGGCCCTATTTTGATATCATTTGCTTGAGTTTTTAATTAGAGGTTCAATTTGCTGTAGAAACACAACTTTTAGTGAACCATAAGCAAGCCACCTTAGAATAAATTAAAACTTCATATTGTGTCTACTAGGGGTGAGATTGCACCTTATTAATTTGGGCCTTTTTGGATATTGTATGCTTGAGGTTTTAATTCAAGGTTTAATTTTGTTGTAAACTGATTATAGAAGGGGTTTTGGGGATCTAAACATAAGAGAATGACCTATAAACTAATCATGTAAACTGATCATGTTGATTTATTGTTTGTTTGGTATCAAGACACTAAATGTTGAATTTGAGGTTGTTTCTAGATCTTTTGGTCTGGGTTTCAATTATATTATGTAAACATTACATAACAGGTTAGATTTGCGTCAAGTTCCAAAACATGATCTTTACTGTTTGTTAATGTCCAAATCATTTTTGTTTCTATTATAATTGGGTAATTTAGGAGTCAAGTAATTTTTTTCCTCTAATATTCACTTTTGTTTTATTTCATGTCTTCATTTCGTCCATAATTCATATGAATTTGCATTGCTATATGCAAAATTATAATCATAGTTTTGTTTTACTTTGTTTTCAATATATTTATTGATTCTTAAGTCTAAAAGTTATAATTAGATTGCACTAAAATTTGTTGATTTTAGTTCCTAAAGAACCAAAAGAAAACAAGTTGTGATGTAAAAGTTGTAGTAAGTTTATTAGAGTGAAAAGCCTTGATTTTTATGTTAAGAGGATATATTTTGTGATACTAACCAAATTTTATAGGTTTAAAGAATGTCTGAAAAAAATGAATCATTGACATAAAACACTGATATCACTTTTCAATTATGAGCTGTAGGCGAACAACTTGAGCTTTTGTCTAGGACATACAAGGATCTGAAAGATGAGGTGAATTTAATAAAGCAACATAAAAGTAGGGCCAATCACTGACGAAATAGGTCTATAGGGCAGTATGGAATGTCAGATCTGATTTTCAACAGTTTATTGATGAAAACACAAATGTAGGTGAAGATGACTATGATTTTGCATCTGTCAGCCAAGGAATCATGTCTAGATCGAATAGGGCTAGGAGGAATATGAATTTTTGTGGCATAGGGATTTATAGTGGATGGGGACTTAGACTCCATTAAACTAAAAATTTCTAACTTCCAAGGTAAAAATAATCTCAAGGCTTATTTAGAGTGGAATAAAAAGATAGATTGGATTTTTTTTATTGCTATAGCTATTCTAAACAAAAGAAGGTGAAATTGGTGGTCATTGAGTTTACGAAGTTAAACGACCAAAAAATTGATGTCTTCTCCCAAGTGTAGGAGTGTCGAAGTAATAAATAACCCGGCAAGACCGGGGTCAAACCATAAAGAAATTAACTATATAAATTATAAATTATAAATTATAAATTATAATGATGATAATGATGGTGGTGGTGGTGGTGGTGGTGGTGGTGGTGGTTTAAACAGGACTTTGAAATGTAAGATTAATGTGAAGATTAAATAATGATAAAAACAAATATCAAGGTTAGAGGATCCACTACTAGTATTTCAAATAAATATAGTATAAATTCTTTTTATTACTCAATTGGAAACCACACACAAAGGAAAAGAGGTTCCAATCAGATTATAAATTGTTAACATGATTATATTAGTTATGTTATTCGAATAATGCTCTTACTTGTAAATGTTGTTAGGTATTCATGATTATAACTTATGTTAACAACAAATCAAGTTCCTTTCATAGCACAGATATCGGTTATACCATATGGTTGGGCTATCAAAGTGCCAAGTATTTATTGTACCAAGAGTTATACAACATAAATTTAGATTAACCATTTAACAAGTAAAGTATTAAAAGTGAACAAGATAACAAATACAAAACATATTAGTATCAAACATTAAAGTCCATGTTGAGTTTATACTATACTTATTCTTACACCATTAGTGTGACCTTTTCACCTTGACATAATAAACTTAACAAATCATAATGAAAAAGAGAAACCTAAATAAACAAGATAAGAACATAAATAAGATATAAGTTAACTAAGTAAAGGAAAAAAATGAAAGGCATAAATAAGAGATTAATAAAAGCAAAACTTAAGCATTACAAAAAATATAAAGAAAGAGAGCAAGAATATGTTCTTGATCTGAAAACAAAGATACCTAAATGCATGGCAAATGTCTCCTTTTATAGGCCAAAATTTAGAACTATTGATTTGTTGACTAATTGTTATGTGGGTGGCCACATCTTGACTTGGTGATAATTCTTATCTTCTTGTCTAAACAAAACGTCATTGCTAACATAAGTACTTGAATAAATTGTCTTCATGAAAGTTCTAGCAAATTGTCTCAACTTTCCAACAAAAAAGGTCATTTGGACTTCTAGAACTTGAGATATAGGCTGAACACTGAATAATGTCTGGGCTATAAGATAGATTCGGACTTCTCTTTTAATGCTAAGATTTGGACTTCCAAAAGGTATAATTGAGTTTTGGATAATACATAAATGTTTTAAGCCTATGTCTTAGCTTTCTAGCCATATAAACCAAACTAAAATCCAAGATCTACAGCTCCAGATATGACCCAATAATTGAATAGTGTTCCAGTTTGGACTAAACTAGCATCTCATTTCTAAGCTTAGCCATCTCTTTGTCTTCTCAATCGCAGTTGTTAAATTCATCAATCATCCTTTTATTTATGTGATAGGCTTGCATTTAAGATGAACATTTACCGTAAATTAAAGGTATCTTATATTTATTAGATATGTTATTATAAAACATGCTCTAATTAAGGAATTATTAAAGTGCATAATTCTTCAAGTGCAAAATGATGATATAAAACCTTTATAAAAATGCACTTTTAAGTACTGATCACAAAGTTTGCATTGATTTGGTAAGATCAGATTGTTATCAGTAGGAGGAGGAATGGAGAGCAACCCGTTCAAACTTAAAGGGAGATGAAATTCTTAATAAGGAGATGATTTGTGCCATACAACTATTATAGAGACATATATTTAAAGCTATAAGGTTTGAATCAAGGTTACAGGTCAGTAGATGAATACTCCAAAGAGATGAAGATAGCAATGATTCGAGCCAATATTGTGGAGGATAGAGAAGCCATCATAGCTAGATTTTTTAAATTGTTAAATCGGGAAATTGCCAATGTTGTTAAGCTACAACCCTATATAGAGCTAGAGGACATGGTTCATATGGTTACAAAGGTGGAGAGACAACTTAGAAAGGGACATGTTCGGCCAACATTTAATTCGAGTTCTTCATCATCTTAGTAGCCGAATCTAAGGAGATAGTGTATTATCTAACCAAGGTCCTTTGTTCCTTTCAAAGTTGAACCATTAAAGGCTAAAGTTGATGTCCTTATAAGTGCCATAGGTAAATCTAAAACTTAACCTCAACAAAAGAATCATGATGATTAGAGATAATGGTGATATCGAATCTAAAAGTGGCAAATTTGATTGTGAAAGCATGTCACTATTGGAGGATAATGATAAGGATAAGGTAGCATTACTGAATAAGGAGTCCTTAGTTATAAGGCCAACACTTTAGGTAAGTCAAGGAAGATGAAACTAACTAATAAAGGGAAAACATCTTTCATACACGTTGTTATATACAAAGCAATGTGTGTAGTTTAATTATAGATAATGGAAGCTATGTTAATGTTTGTAGTACCACCCTTGTTAGTAAACTAAATTTGTGTACCGTTAAGCATGGTTTACCATGCACATTGTAATAACTGAATGATAGTGGTGAAGTAAAAGTAACTAAATAGGTTTGTCATTGCATTTTTTATTGGGAAGTATGTTTGATAAAGTTTTGTGCGATGTGGTACTAATGCAAGCAAATTACATCTTGTTGGGGAGATCATGACAATATAATAGGAAGACAATTTATGATAAGATTAAAAATAGGTATGCCATTGTAAAAGATGGTAAAACCATCACTCTTGTACCACTTACACCCAAATAAGTGTATGATGATGATCAAATAAAGCTAAAAAGTTAGCATGAGGCTATTGGGAGAGAAAATCAAGGTGAAGAATAAAGGGAGAAAAGACCATCAAATTTGGCCAGAACTTACAACACCACTACAACCCATTCAGCCACCTATCCAAACACAAACAGATATATGACCAACACTATAAACAAATCAGACCATTTGGCTACTACTCAAAAACACCCAAATCTACTTGAGAGTGGAGGTAAGATAAGAGGAGTGAAGAAAGTCAGGAAGAGTGATGAGAATTGTGTGGAAAAACTAAAGAAACAACTTTATTTTTTTGCTAGAGAGGGTAAGGTCACATCTATATTTTTCACTAACAAGCCAATGTTTTTACTTACGTATAAAGAGGCTTACTTTAATACTAACAATCTTTGTCATATTATGCCTAGTATTGTTGTTTTTTTTTTTGTTACAAGAGTTTGATGATTTGTTCCTCAATGACATTCCTAACGAATTACCACCATTGAGGGGGATAAAACATCATATTGATTTTGTACCTGGAGCTTCAATTCCTAATCGACCAGCCTATAGAAGCAATCTCGAGGAGATGAAGGAGCTTCAAAAGAAAGTTCATGAACTTATTTGTGTGTGGTTTCTAATTGAATAATAAGAGTTTATACTATATTTGTTTGACATACCATTAGTAGATCCTCTAACCTTGACATTTGTTGTTATCATTGTTAAAACACCCATTTAGGCTTAATTGCGTAGATTAGGGAGGCTATGAAACCAAACTTATCTACATTTTTATTATCATTATTTTTTTTTTGCTCTTTTTTTTTCAAATTATATACTATCCCTTTCCCTTCATTGTTACCTTTAACAAAAGAACATGAATAAAGTAATAATCCAATGTGCAACCCACAATCATATGTTAAAGTGTGTGTGTGTGAAAATTAAGGTTTAAGAATACATGTTAAATGAGTATATGAGCAGAATTAAGAGAATGCAAGAGTTTGTAAACCTAAATATTTCAAGAAGTATTATAATAGATCTTGTTAAGAATGGTTGTTAAGATGCATCTCAAGAGTCACTTTAATAAAAGAGCTCATTTACTCTGTCATTCTAATAACAATAATTTTGCACATATTTTATGAAATACAAAACATAGTTAGTTAAGTTTTTTTGTCAACTACTACCCTCCCCCCCCAATCAAAACGAGACATTGTCTTCAACGTTCTAAAGTAGAAAGATACAGTATAAAAGACATCACATGAAATAACAAACACTAATAAACCTGAAACACACTTAAACAAATATAAGAAACAACAAAGCACAATAATAAAACAAAAGGACAGAAAGATTCATAAATGAAGGCTCAAAT